>NC_084480.1:89018827-89318827 GCF_030035675.1 Rhineura floridana
CATTTCTAAAAACATTTTCTTTCCAAGTTTGCACTTATAAATATGTTTTATTTTAATTCGCATTTTGGGTTGTTGTTGTTTTAACTGGGTGGTTGTTGTTGTTATGTGCCTTCAAGTCGATCACGACTTATGGCGACCCTATGAATCAGCGACCCTATGAATCAGCGACTTCCAATGGCTCTGTCATGAACCACCCTGTTCAGATCTTGTAAGTTCAGGTCTGCGGCTTCCTTTATGGAATCAACCCATCTCTTGTGTGGCCTTCCTCTTTTTCTACACCCTTCTGTTTTTCCCAGCATTATTCCCTTATATTATTTTAACTGTGTACTGAGCAAAATTAGAAGAAGAGCAAGGTCCAAAAGGTAACTGCATTCTAATATGCACATTAGTCTAGGAGGTATGAATCAGATCAGTTTGTATCAGAATTTGCAAAGAATCCCTCAGGCATCCCTAGTAGGGTGTGCACGAGCATGTGTGAGTATAATGTACTTCCTCATGAGAAAACAAAGGAATGGAAAACCACCACTTGCCATGGCCTACCCTTCCATGGGAAACCCCTTCCTTTGCCTCCAATCCCCCTTCCTTCCAAATATAAGCTCTGTTTGAGTGACTTGTGCCTCAGGGAAAGTGATGCTAAGATGGTAAAGGAAGCAAATATTATACAGCTATTAGCTTTGGCAGAGCCTCTGACTGAGGTGGACAAGTTTATTAAAGGTCATATTGCACAACAATGGTAAAGAAACAGAGGACATGTTGTGTACTCTAATACTCCCCTAGGACCTGTGCTCAAACATTTGAAATTGGGACGTTGCTCCTTTCTGCTTGACTCCAAAGAGTTCCTTCACCTGGCTCTGCACCTGTTTGACTGCAACAGGTTCAAAGCCACTAGGCATGTCATTGTTGTGCTGTGCTACAGGAAATGAGGTCCTCTTAATAGGCAAGCCAAGATTTCGAGTACTCCCAAATATTTCACATTAGGTTTTATTGCTGAAGTTATTAAAGAATTGTAGCTGTGTCATAGTCTCTTAGCTTCAGAGGTGTTGCCAAGTATATAAACGGTATCCATAATATTTTTTAAATGTACTGATATCCCCCCCCCAAAAAAAAGATAAAAAGAAAATCACACAGGCATGACGTACAGGCTGGAAAAGGAAGGCAGCCTCCAGGTACACAGAACCATCTCATCCCTAGTTTCTCTTTGCGGTTTTTAAGGATGGTACATTCTTAATGCAGTCTATTACCACTGAGCCAAAATGTTGCCCCATTTTTGCCATCTCATTTTCACATGGTGAGAATAGGTGACTCAGTGGTCTCAGAAAGTCTGCACAAATCCCCCCCCCCATTCTAGGGCTGCAGACACATTAGCTGTTTCACAAGCAGCCAGACCATTTTAGCATTCTGAAGCAACTCTGCCCACACCTGGACACATCTTCCTTTCCCACTGCTGATTAGGACTGCTCACACCAAAGCATTGGGCCAATCATTGTGTCTGCCTGAGCCTACAGCAAAGCATTTTCATTGGACCCACCTGGAATGGCAACATGGTTGATGGCCAATCAGTTTTGAAGTCTGTGTGAAGCTGACTTCTGAGGTTTTGGAGTAAAAGGAGGCAGAGTTTTACTAGTGTTGTGTGTCCCTGCATTCGGAAGTTGGAGGTGGAGATGCACTGAAGCCAGCAAAACTGCAAGTGTGTCTCAGCCCTAGTTTCTGGACACTCTCTTCCCATGATAGTGGCAGTATCAGTGTTTTTTTGTTTTTTCATTTTAAAAAAACTCACCCCTGCCACTAGCAGCAGAGCCCATCCTGGAAGTCAGAGGCCCCTGGAGACAATTTTCTCTCCCCCCCCACACACACAAACACCAATGTGCCATTTTTTAGGTTGGCTTCTGGAGGAGGATGGTGGCCTCCAGTTGGGTGGCTGTCACCAGCCCCTTGCCCCAGAAGCCAGCTTGGAATGATGCCACATCATCCTGATGTAGTGTCATTGCAGGAGCACTCTGGGGGGAAGGAGGAACACTCTGGATAACACTGGGATGGTCTCTTGTGGCAGTGTCAAGAACAATTTTTTTTAAAAAAATACAAGGAACTACTGCCACTGCCAAGTAAGATAGCATCTGAGCTTTTGACAGAATTTTAAGCCCCCCTTCTTTCTCACTTGTTTTACCTGCTCCCCCTTTCAAAGGTGAGAGTTCATAGAATGGAACTTTTGGCAACGTTAGGGCCAGGGCCAGCCCTTCTATTAGGCAAATTGAGTCAGGTAGCAAGGAAGAACATATTTGTGCCCCACCCATTTGCATGCTCAACCAGTCCACCCACCCATCCACCACTGCCACCCACCCATCCACCCACCTCTTACAAGGTTCTCCAGAGTAATGTTTGAACTAAATTTTTAATAATTTCTGGCTGCACTGGGAAAGTGACAGTGGTTCACACAATCTCCGAGGCCACCTCACCCAGAATGCTTTGCTCTGAAGAAGGACAAGGGAGGCAGAGACGAGGGGAAATGGAGGATGCCACTGCTACTGCTGCATTAGCAGTAGCACAACTCTTTAAAAGTGAGGAAAAGGAGGGGTGACAGCAGAGCTCCCCACCTCAGGCAATGTCGAGTCTTGCCATTGGCACTGTTTAGGACCAATTCTATGCATGCTCACATAGAAGTCAATCCCAGTAGGGCTTTCTCCCAAGTAAATATGCTGAGGATTACAGCTAAATCCTAAAATTTTGGCTCTTTAAGATTTACAAAATGTACACATAAAGTAGGTGTCTGGATGACATTAATCAGTCTAAATTAATGTTTTGCAGTAATACAGTACTTTTGAGGATGAATCATAAGATGAATCACTTTGAGGATGACAAAACAGTGAGATCCAGTAGTCCATTATTTGTTTGTTTATTTATTTGTTTTGTTTGTGATCCATACCTCCCCTTCCTCTAGTGTTCTAGACTTACAAAAAAGTCATTTCATGATGGAGAAATCTTTGGCGTCTTATCTACATCCTATGGTTCATGCACCAAGGAGTATTACAGTAAAGACAGTCTTGCCTAATGCATATTGACTTTGAAACAGAGAATTTGTTGCAACTATCATTCAATTTATATAAAAATTACCATGCTTCTCTTTTATTTGGAAATTGTGCCATTTGCAAACTATGCAAAACACATGACACCTTGCACTTGAGATAAATTAGAGAGAACTGCAAGCACAGCAGGTATTGTCCTTTCTCTGATGCAGGAGCAGCTCCTACCCAAGATGACCAGATACTATGGATGGATGAATATGTCAATTTCAGTGTCTCTCAGTTTCTCATTTTTCCAATCTTAAATTCAGTTCTCCACCTTTTCACATTAATTTGTGATTACTATTTTTTTTAAAGTCCTCATGAAAATGTATCTATATTTTAATGCAAATTTATTAATACTAGGGCTGCTTTCACACTGCACTTTATTCCGTTATTCTGATGATCTCTTACCTAATAATTTGCACATTATAGTTGATCTTTCACACGACACACAAACTAGCTCCAGAATTCTAGTGGAATGTAGTGGAAGTTTAGCTCAAATTTCCGTGATAAATGATACCAGAAATAATCCATTAGCAAGGCTGGGAACCCGGAAGATCGCAGGAGTTTTTCGCTAGCTGCAGCCGCTCATGTGACAGTCATCCCAGCAGACAGTGTGTTCCCGCCCTTTAGTCGTGTGGGTTTTTGTTTTGTTTTTTGCCTGACTAACATTGTACCGGTATTCCAGCATTGGTGCAGATAGGAGCAGCATTCCCCCACACACCCCTGTGTTAATAAAACGAAAACAATTTAAAAAGTCAGATCCTAAAGGGATAGTGACGGGACAAGATCTTAGACCTCCTACACAGTGGGGAACAATGAGCATGGGTGAGGGACGAGAACAAGCTGTGTGAAAGACAGTTCTGCGAAATGGCAACAGGTACTACAGTGTGAAAGGGATTTTAGAAACTGGGACAGAAGCGCTACCTTTTTAATCTGTAAACTAATGCAATCTGTCCATGTGTGAAAGTAGCCTAGGGGATTTGCCCCTGCGCACTTTGTGTGCCAATCCCCAGTCAGGGACTCCCAAGCACACACACAGACTCCCAACCCCACCCTCCTGGATTTCCACCCCCCGGATTGCCAAACACACACACACACACACACACACACAGAGATTCCCAGGAACCCCACACACATACCATAGGCACTCCCAAACACATACACACACAAAGCGAGGCAGCTCCTAAAGCCACCCCCCAGGCAACTCCCCAAATACACCCCTAGGCAACTCCCAAAACCACACCTCAACCCCTTAGCGGCCTCCTGCATTGTCGCTGCTGCTTGCCCTCATGCTTCCCCCTCATGCTTACTCACCTGCCCCTGTACTCTCACCTCCATGCTCACCTGCCTGCCATCCTTACTTCCATTACCTTGCTTGCCTGTCGTCCTGCCAGTGCGCCCCTCCCCCATGCATGACAGTGTGACAGCTTACCAAACTATTATAGAGTTAGATGCACATATTTGTATGCAATTTTGCCTAATATATACATTTCTGCAAAGCATTTCCCCTAATATAATGGATTTTTGTATGTTATTTAAACAAATATATGAATTTTATGCATACTTTCCACTAATATATGTAGTTTTGTACACGTTGCTTGGCTAGGGAACTGCACTGCAAAATCAGGAGACATGAATTCTAAAGGAGGGCTGTGTTTTCATTCTCATATTGTTTTGGAAAGGTTCACCTTTAAATGGAAACTGAATCAAATTTCTCCCCCATCTCTACCAGGCACTGTGAAATTGAAAAAGTGGCTTGAATCTGTAGTTGTGGGGAGCTGTTGTAGCCAAGAAAGAAAGCAAAGTTCTGGCCAGTCCTGTAGTTCTTTGCTGAATGGAGCCTAGCCATTGGGTTGAAATTCATGCTGTGCTGGAAATTTCTTCCACATTTTTTTTCTGACTATTCTTCATCAAGTAATGTGAAAAGAAATTACACTTGAGCATTATAGCAGGGGAGGAAGAATTTCAGTGAAATTGTCATGGGTGGGGGTGTATTTGTTGTGCTTGCCTTAGTTTGGAGGTAGAGATGGATGGGCCCATTAAAGTCTGTTCCATTCTGATGCTACATGGGGGGATAGGGCTACGTCTGCCCCAACCCTTGTGTGGCTTTTGAATGGGGAAACCCTTTAAAATCCACACAGAAATACAAATTTTAAAAAGTACTTCCAAGGTGGTCTGAGGACTGTAGCGCTGCCTCCATATGTCTTTCTTTTTAAAAAATACTTAAAAGCTCCACGAGTCATCTAGCCACTCACAGCCTGGAGCAGCTAATGCATGGGGGTGGGGCGTGGGGAGCTTCTTCTTGCCACTGCACACTTTGAATAGAATAGAACAGATCCCCCTGGGAGCAATGAGACTTGATTATGTTCCATCACTCTCAGAAGGAATTACATGGGAAAAACCATAGCTGCCCCCACTTTTACATGGGGAAAGCAATGGGGACAGCTACCTATTATCTACGGAGTAAAGTTCAAGGTTCTAGTTTTGGTGTACAAAGCTCTATATAGCTTGGGACCAGAATACCTGAAAGACCGTCTTACCCCTTATATACCCAGTCGATCACTACGCTCTGCAGGTGAAGGCCTCCTGCGATACCATCTTATCAGGAGGTTTGTTCCACACCACATAGGAAGTGGACCTTTAGTGGTGGCACCTACCCTTTGGAATTCCCTCCCCTTAAATATTAGACAGGCACTATCTCTGTTATCTTTTCGGTGCCAACTGAAGACCTTTCTCTTTCAACAAGCCTTTTAAGTGGAGATCTTAACCGAATCTGCTGATTCCTCCTCCATCCCTTTTTCAAGGTGACTGGGAGGTTTTGTGAGTTTTTTGTTTCATTCTACAAATCATCTGTCCAGTGGTCTGCATTCTGCAGCCTTCCTGGGTGCCCCTACTTCCTGAAAATCCCCTTACATACTTGGCTGGGCTCTCCTGTATGCATGGGGAGGCAGGGAGACTGCCTACTGTGTACATGTCAGCTGTGTTATTTTTTCTAAATGAAGCATTTTTTCTTTTAAAGAAATCAGGGCATAAAAAGGTGTGGGGTTTTTTAAAAGGTAAATGGAAGAACATTCCTTAAAAACAACATGAGCGAGCATATCAATCTCAAGTGCTTTGTAGCAGCCTTTTCACCCCCACACCTTGCTTCAAATAAAGTCAGAGGAAAGACATCATGAAGTAACTCCTCTGATGAAGTTTTTCAGATTAGGAAGCATGGGCAACCAGAGTGCTGGAGAAATGTTTCATGGAAAGAAACATGCGTGCGCGCGCACACACACACACACACACACAGCCCTCAGCCACCCCATAACAACAAAGTACAATCAGCTAAACAACCACCAAAATCCAAAAGCACCTTCCAAATGAGACAGAAAAATGGAAGACCTTTTGAGATGTGGACAGGTTTCAGCACAGCAGTACTTTAAATGGTTAACAGTGCAAGCCTATACATATCTACTCAGAAGTAAATCCCACTGCATATAATGGCATTTACATGCAGGTAGTAGGAAGAGCCTCCAGCTGAAATTCTATACTCAATTATCTGACAGTAAGTCAACCTCAACAGGGCTTATTTCTGAGTAATTATGCATACGATTTCACTACACAAAGCTTGTTAAGCTTGTCCGAAGTTTATTTGCTCAGTATAAAACAATACTATAAAATTACACAGCCACAAGAGTGGCTGTATACTATAGCCAGCGTGGATTTTTCGCATTCCGCAATGTTAAATTGAAAATACCCCCATGCCATTCTGATGCTTCCCATAAACTCATTTCAAAACAAAGCCTTACAAAGCTTACAGTCCTGAACTCAGAAATGCTTGCTTAACAGCCCTCTAAATTTTCATGGTGATACACAAAACAGTCAGAGAGAATAGAGAGTTCAAAGTCTAAAAAGAGGGGGGGGGACCCAGAGCTGTTTTGGACTTTTTTCTGTCAGGGTTCTCATAATCTGTTGAAATTAATTAAAAATCAGCCATGTTCACAAAGTACCTGTAATCCTATTACTGACCTTGCCCCATACTCTGACCTTCATCTTCTGCAGTTTAAAGGTTAAAAAAATGCCTGGCTTATTTTGAATTAATTTAAGAAATTTTGGCTGGAACTCAATGATAATGTCAGGCAAGCTCAGTAAGAACCAACCGGCAGTGTTCTAAAAGCCAGACTCACAGCTGCTTGGCTTGCCTGATCAGGGGGCCACACCCACACCCGACTTTGATTTTACTTGAGATAGTAATTGCTTCCCCCAAAGAATCCTGGGAAGTGTAATTTGTCAAGGGTGCTGAGAGGAGACTCCTATTCCACTGATAGAGCTCCAGTGGCCAGACTGGTTTAACAGTCAGCCACTCTAACTGAAGGTCTGTGAGGGGAACAGGGTGTCTCCTAGCAACTCTCAGCACCTTTCACTAACTACACTTCCCAGGATTCTTTGAGAGAAGCTGTGACTGTCTAAAGAGAAATAAAGGCCTGGTATGGATGTGGACAGGGACGGCTTTGGTTTAAATTTGGGTGGGAGGCTACATGTGCCTGCTGTAGAATAAAAAGGTGGGGGAAAGCCTGCAAAAGAATGATACTGTTCACAAAGTTTTCCTTTTGGAAAGGAAAGGGGGTTCCCCTCTGCCCCGTGCCCACCCACCCAATCTCCTACTCTCCCCTTCCCTCCCCGAGGTCAGTGTTGGACTATGACCTGGGAGATCAGGGTTCACATCCCCACACAGCCATGAAGCTCAGTGGGTGGTCTTGGGCCAGTCACTGCCTCTCAGCCTCAGAGGAAGGCAATGGTGAACCCCCTCAGAATACCATTTACTATGAAAACTCTATTCATAGGGTCGCCATAAGTTGGGATCAACTTGAAGGCAGTCCATTTCCATTTTCAAACATGGTTGCACAGAAATAAATCCCATTGAACTCAAAAAGTATGTAAATGATCAAACCCACCCTCCTTTCTCCTCCCTCTTATCGTCTCCCTCTTGCCCCTTCCCTCATCCTTCCTTTGCCCCTCCCTCCCCATTCCCTTCCAATCCCCTCCCCCCTCCCCTCCCTCCCCTTCTCCCCATAGTCAGTTTTACCTATCTTAAGCATGATTGCATGGGAGTAAATACCATTGAACTGTATATGCATGCAAATGATCAAACCTGCCCTCCCCTCCCCTTTCTTTGCCCCCTCCAATCCACTCCTTCCCCTTCCCCCTGCTCCTCCCCCATGGTCAATTTTACCTATCCTAACCATGATTGCATAGGAGTAAATCCCATTGAACTCAATAAGCATGCAAATGATCAGGCCTGCCTTTCGTCTCCTTCCCTTCTCCACTCCCCTCTTCCTCCTCCCCTGCCCACTCTAGCCCTCCCTCCTTCCCCCCATGTCAGTTTAACCTAAGCATGATTGCACAGGAGTAAATCCCACTGAACTCAATAAACATGCAAATGATCAAACCTGTCCTTCTCCCCTCCCCCTCCTTCCTGCTCCCCTCCCCTTTCTCCCCTCTGCTCTTCCTCCCCTCCCTCCTCCTCCTCCTCCTCCTCCTCCTGTGCTCCCCATCCCCTGTGGTCAGTTTCACCTATCCTAAGCATGATTGCAGAGAGCCAGTGTGGTGTAGTGGTTAAGGTCCTGGAGTACGACCTGGGAGACGAGGGTTCAAATCTCCACACAGACACAAAGCTCACTGGGTGACTTTGGGCCAGTCACTGCCTCTCAACCTCAGAGGAAGGCAATGGTAAAACCACCTCTGAATGCTGTTTACCATGAAAACCCTATTTGTAGGGTCGCCATAAATAGGGATTGACTTGAAGGCAGTCCATTTCCTTTCAAGCATGATTGCAGGGGAGTAAATCCCACTGAACTCAATAAGCATGCAAATGATCAATCCATTCTCAGCAAACTTGCACAGGATCCCATTTCTTACCTCCCAGATTAAAAAGCAGAGAAATTCACTAATAGGCAAAAAACCTTGTGGTTTAAGAATGTATCTATAGCCAACAGATATTTCTACCAAACTTTAAAAAGCAGGGAAATTGGGCAGCTATAGTGAATGCACCAGGGGAGCAGGAGACCTGACCTCCCCTCTCAGATATTGTACTGCCCTACAAATTTGTCAAAATGCAAACACCGTTTGGGTTGGTCTTTCACAGTCCAATCCACTTGCTGTGTAGCTTGGAAAAATTTGGTAACATCTGCTTCTGAGCATATGGTGAGTGGTGGCAACACTTGCAATCAGCCCAAATAATAGAAACAAGATATGTGCTGTGCTGATCTTGTTTCAGCAGGGAGGAAGCAACATTATTAAGACAGTTGAAATAGTTCAGATGGTCACTTTAAATATGTCTGATTTACTTTGCAATTTTAGTGAAGTTTCTTATAGTAAATCATTCTCTTTTGCTTCTGTTTCTGTGAATATGTGAAGTACAGCAACACTTTGCAACAGTAAAAAAAAAAAGCTCCAAAAGCAATTGTGGAATAATGGCACTGACTGTTCTGCAAAATAGTTTCCAGTGGCTGTGAGGAGTGTCTCAGTTTGCACAAGATAAAACAGTGGAAGGTGAAATATATTCTAGCAAAATTCTAGGTGTGCTCTATGTTTTTAATTGACCCTGCCCACCTTGCCTTAAGTGAAGTGGTTTAAACATAGCAGGCTGAAAGCATGCATCCTCTTTTCTCCCAGAAGCTAGAGTCAGTCTGATTGTACATTAAACTGCAGTTTCAGATTCAACTGTTAATTCACCCAACATAAAAATAGACTATAACCTCCAATTTGAAACACAAAAGGCTGTCTTCACCATCATATGACATTGACCAATAAAAAGACTTTGAGATTAATAAAAATAAATTTGGCACAGATTTCTAGGATGAATAATGAGGGAAATAAAATTTTCTAAATTAGATTCTCTGTAGAAACATTAGTAACACAGGAAAGAAGCAAAGTAAAAAGAACACCAACAAACATACAAAAATATAATTCTCCATCTTTGGAGATGGTAGGTGTTGCCACCACTCACCATATGCTCAGAGGCACGTTACCGAATTCTTCCAAGCTACACAGGAAGTGGATTGGACTGTGAAAGACCAACCCAAATGGTGTTGGCATCTCAGAGAGGTGGTCAGGTGTCCTGCTCCCCTGGTGCATTCACTATAGCTGCCCAATTTCCCTGCTTTTTAAAGTTTGATAGAAATATCTATGGGCTGTAGGCATGTTATTAAACCGCAAGGTTTTTTGCCTATTAGTGAATATTACTTGAAATAGTCAGGCCCACAAACAGTGCCACTTGGATTATGCCTTGTGCAGATTAAATGGTTCAATCTGTTGCAGGTTGCTCAAGGTTTTTCCAGAGTGTATCTGTGTCAGTGTACCAAAAATGATGTGATAACAGAGAGGTGGTATTTACAGAGGCCGAAACCCATTAGAGGTCTGCTACAGAGGTGTGTGTGCGTGTCAAGGACTTTAAATGGAAATTCCTTTGTAAGCTATTTAACAAATTGTTCCAAACTGAACAATGTTTGGTTTTCAGCACATGAGTCACGTGTGGGAATCAGTATGTGTAACAGCCAATTGGACAATGAACAGTTACTCACTTTTTTGTGCAAAGTTCTACAAGTGTGCCTTTTGTGGCATCACAAATACATTGTATCCTACTCAAAGTAGACCCACTGAAAATAACAGGCATGACTAACTAATACAATCCATAGTCTTAATGTAGTGTCTTTTCTCAGCTTTTAGCATCTGTGCACAATATAAACTTAGTTCATATGCCTTGTGCAGAACTATACATGGAGAAGATGACCTGGGGGGCAACCTGTATTTTGCATTGTAACACTAAAACAGGATGGGGGCACACAGCAGCAGTTGGCGGTGTGGTGTAGGCAGGGCAGCACTGCACACCTGGCTTCATAACACCAAGCATCACTGCTGCTTACTGAGAGGGGGATGGGCAAGGCACAGGGAGCTCAGCGCAATGCGGGTGCAGCGGCAGAACCAATCCGATGTTCCTGCAACTGCACCCACACTGCATTGAGCGCCCAGCTCCTTGTCCCTCCCTGTCTGTAAGAGGCAGGAGTCCTTGGTGTTGGGAAGGCAAGCGTGCAGTGCTGCCTTACCCATGGTACCCTGCCAGCTACGGCAGGAGGCACATTCATTGGGGAGAATCAGCAGGAGGGAAGGGGTAGCTAAACTTGCCTGGCCCACTATGTCTGCCATACAAATCAATGTAGGCTATTTATAACAAACAAATCTAAAACATTGGGTTTTTTTCCCCCAGCCAACTTCCAAAACTGCAAAACACCCAGCTGTAGAGAAAAACAACCATCTTCCCACCTCCTGGACTCAAAAACTCAGAACATATAAAACCCTCTGTCTTTTCAGGATTCAGACAAATTCTGTTGAAATACTTGTCTCTCATTTTTCCTCATTATTTCTTAAGAAGCACTCATTTTTCAAACCTTAATAGCATAAGATTATTTGCAACAAACAAGCAGATAATATTCCTTCATTTGCACTGATGAGGCGCTATTCTGTCTTTTGATAGAAATACTGCCATGGGACTTCTGAAATCAATTAACCATAGTAATGCTCCCATAGAAGAAGAAAAAAAACTGCACAGCATCTGCTCACAGCTATGAAGGATTTGCAGTAGAAAAGTCAGTTCTAAAATTATATTAAAATAAGTGGAAGCCCCAGCTTACGTGTGAGTCCATCAACATTGATGGTTATACATCCTTTGGAGCGTGCACATGCATTTAATAGGGGCTTTTAAAAAGATTGCTATTTTCCTGGTGGATTTTAGGATGGGAAGATATGGGGAAGGGAGAGAGAGAGACTTGTTTTCCTCTAGAAGGAAAGCTGCCAAAGTGACTCTTCACTGGAATAAATTTAAATTTTCAGCCAAACAAACTTATTGATAAAATATAGTATCTCTGAAATCAAGATTGTATACGTACCAAGCATATCTCACAGAATCTGAACAGCCTATGCAGGCAGGCATTATATGTTCTAGGCTGCAGCCCAACATGATATGTGGAGGAAACCCACTTGCCAAAACCATAAAGAATAAAGAAGTCCTGCACTGCTCTGGATTCTAGCATGATTCAAGCAGACTTCAGATGAATCAATCTTCTTCAGCAAAAAGTATAATTCAGAGAAGCTCAAAAGCACTTTGGACTGGCATGTATGGAATCTAATAGCTTTTTGACTGTCATCCCAAAGTTGGGCTGTGTCATTGTCCCTTGAACTGTAATTCTGTTATCTGCCTCAAAAGTATGTAGAAGGTGGGACAGAAAACTTAGATCATTTATTAGGTGGTAGCTTCCTGTTTATAAACCAATTAGCTTAGATTATGTAGTGCTGATGCTAATTTAGAAGCAACCTCAAATAATTAATAGTATTACACATTAATCCCCTTCACTACCACACACATTTAATCCTGTTATGGAATATGAGCAGAGTAACTCAGCGGTCTGAGCTGCATGTGCCAGTGTGTGTATTTACCTAAGAAGCAGACTTTTATCCTGCATTTAGATCACTGAGACTTAAGACTTAGTAAAATAAGAAAAGCTACTTTATTTATAGAAATACATAGTAGATATGAAAGGCCTACCTAGTTCTAACTAACTCAGTTGGAGGCACAATGGCCAGACTTGGGTATTGCCCTCATGGCTCAGGAGAGAGAGCAAAGACAAAGATGTCTCCTCTCTCCTTGGAGAGTGGAAGAAAAAAACAAAGGAAGGAGCAGCAGGTCAGCTTCCCTGGACATATTAGTTTACAACGGAAGAAAGTTAGGTAGAGAAGAGCACAGGTAAAGGTAGGCAAGTCTAGCCAGCTGGAGGACCCTAACTCTATCTTCCTTCTGGAATACAAACAAAAGAACTCAAACAGGAGTTGCTGTTGCCCCACTTCCAACAAATCCCAGGTCACTGCCTGCTATGCATTTTGTTCTTGCTTTCTGTAAAATAAAACTAATCACATCACCCCTGGCACAATGCTTCTAAACCAGTTTGCTTTTTCAGCTGTGAATAATCAAGTGGTAAGAAAGTGAGTGATAATTTTGCATGTTGGAAGTGGCTAAACTTTCCGCAAAGCGCAAAAACAAGCTGTTGGGGCTGTGGACTGAAAAAGAAAGAAACATCATTATTTCCTAGGAGACTGATCACTTTCACTCCTTTGAAAATCCACTCTGCTGGCAGTGCCTCAACTTGAAGGCAGCTGTGACTCACGTCAGTGATGTCCTGAGCGCTATCCAATAGGTGTCTATGACATTCATCTAATCACATTGCAGATCACAATGGTCCTCACAGGCTGGAAAGTTATTGCATTTTCCCAGTATTTGACACTATGAATTGAGTGCTGAGAAAATATGATATCCACAAGACTTCTTTGAATAAATGTATCTAATCTGCATCACATATGAGCAACAGTTGTACCTTTGTTGCACTAAAATTGTATTATCTGGGTTTCACCTTGTATTTCTCAGGTTTCTTTATGTGAAGCTGCACAAAAAGCTATTTCTCTTTCCCACTGACCAAACAGCCATCATGGGCCTGCCCACTAATTCTAACAGGTATTCTCTCAGTAACTGCATTAGCTATGTGGCTTATTTAAGCTTTAGGCTTATCATAGTGTGGTTTCCATTTTGTCTTTCTTAGCATAATTTATTTGCAACCTGTTTCCTTGGTCTCACAGCTTTGAGAAGTAAAACTGTTGACCTTCAGTGCTTCACAACACAATCATATGCTTGTTTACTCAGAAGTAAACTCCATAAGGTTGTATCCAATGAAGCCACCCCATTCATGCAACAGAACTTCTCCTCCCTCCCCCCTCATATCACCCAAATCTGTTTTAGAAGTACAGATTTGGGGGGCGCACACAGGGAGAGGAGAGGAAAAAGACGTTCAATTGCACGAGCAGAAGTCCTTGTACAAGTGGGACAACAAAGAGTTCAGTGGGATTTACTTTGAAGCAACTTTGAATAAGGTTGCAGTCTCAGTCACAAAAGACATGCCTAAATCCAATTATTTGTCTGGGACCAGGGGTGTAGTCATCCTGGGTCTCAGGGGGGTCTTAGATCCTTTACTTTTTTGGGAGAGGGTCCCAATGTCTCCAGCATCCTGTGAGCCAAACAGCATGAAAGGTTAGCCATTGAGAAGAGTCTTCTAACATGCTTCCTCGTCCTTTCCTGCTGATTGGAGCCAATCAGAATGAAAGGAGGTGAGTCAGCCACTGAGAAGACTCTTCTCAGTAACTAACACTCTTCCCTTTCATGTTTATTGGCTCCTAGGGATGTCTGCAGTTGCGGGAGAAGGCATTAACAAGGATCTTATTCTCAACCCAGCATGGGGAGAAGGGGAAAAGTCATGGCTGTGACTAACAAGAAGGAACAGTGCACTTCTGAATTTGCCACTACACTACTGTCTAGGAGATAACTTGAGATAATTACATTTAAGCTCCTTTTGAACCTAGAAACCATACAATGCAAATGTTCTAATTTAAACCCATTTCAAATTGGCTTGTTAGAAGTAGGCTTAACTGTCACAGCCTCTCCAAAGAACCACAGGAACTGTTGTTCAATAAGGGTGGGTTGTATCCTCTGGGTGTCTTCTGCTGATGGAAAGTTCTTTGATTCAACAGAGGCTTCCATCAATGAATGGGGAGAGTAGTCATTTCCAGCTATTCTCCCTATTGTCCGCACATCACCTCTGCTTCCCCAATTCTCCAGAGCAGATACTGAGAGGTGCAGGAGGCTGCAGTTTGAGGGGAAATAGTTGGAAATCACCTCTTTCCCTGTTCCACTGATGGGATTAAAGAACATTCCTTCAGCTGTGGGGCACCAAGTAGATATAACTATCTATTCCTTTTAGAAAAAGAATAGCTTGGAACTACATTCTCGTTTTCTGAGCCTGTAGTTACTATTTCAAAAGTTTACTTTAGGTTTCATCTTACTGACAAGAAAACACAAGTTCACAAATTTTGCAATCATGTCATCAGAAAAATGCAACAAGTAAAACTTTTTTAAAAAAATTAAAAAGCTCTTTGACCCTATCATTTTAAATGCTGGTCTGTAAGAATTTATATGCCAAAAGAAAGAGAAGAGCAGATTCACTTTTGTTACTCTGATCTGACCATCTGACTTGAATGTCATCATGACATCCTTGAAAAGCTATGACTCAAGTAATGATTAATTAGACCTAATTAGATATTTGCATGGATGAAATGGCGAAGTGACTTCAAACAAGTATTTTAAATAATCCAAACCCAAAGCAATTTAGAGTGTCATAAAAATACAGAATTGCATACAACAGGTTGTCTAATTTTATCTTTATTTTAATTATATTTTGACAATTAAAAATAACAAAGCTGTATTATATCCTAGTGCTTTTATAAATATATATATTTACCCAGTCCTGATTAATATACCAACTTAGTTCAGCCTAACCTGCGAAAGCTAGTAATTGATTCATGACTCACTGCAGCACAGGAGGATCATGACAGAGCAAAGCTAGAGGTCACATGCAAGCGGCATAGATTCGTTCTCACCCTGAGACATTTGGGAAGTATAGCCCAGAGGTAGAACATTGTGTACATTGTATTTAGAAAGTCTGTGATTCAATTCCCAGTGTCTCCAAATTAAGAAGAATCTCGGTAACACTGCAACCCTGGTCAGCCCGCCTTTAGACACAGTGAGCTAGCTGCCTCAGAGAGTAGAGGCTGGGGTGCCAATAGTAGCCTCTCCCACAAAAGTCTTTGTGATTGAGACCCCCCTCACCTGCTGTTCCATGCTCCTCGGTTGGCACCCAAGCATCAGCAGTGTTTGTCTAGTAACTTTCTCCTACCGTGTCATAGATAACGCTGTTGGGAAAGACTTCTGACTGAGCAAGCAAGCAGAGAAGCAGCCCACCTAGGCCACTTACGCTAGCACGTATTGTGCATGAACAAGCATTGCTCTGCTTGCATGACTCATATTGGTACCATGGCTGCTGCACTGCAGCATTTGTTTGAGCAGGTACTGGGCAGGCACCAGTTAGAGCACCAGGGACAATGGTGGCAAGATCTTGAAGAACAGAGTTGTGTGTGCTAAGTGGCCTGTCCTGTGCTCGCTAAACTAGCCTGCTGCCAGAGCTGACGTCAAATGCAACTGCTAGTTGGTTAACTCATGTGCATGGAATGGGGGAGACACCTTCTCCATCACCTTAGGCTGCAAACTGCCTTAGGCTGGCCCAGCTTCCATCTGAAACCCTGGACTAGGTCAGCTTAGTCGATAAGAGCTTCACTCAGAGCTAATAAAGATTATGCCTCATAACAGAATATTATCAAGGAGAAGAACCAATAAATACAAAATGAGACTCTGTGTCCAATCCATGAAAGACTTTAAATTCTGCTTTATTATTTGTTTATTAAATTTATATCCCACCGTTCCTCCTACAAGGAGTCCAGGGCAGCAAACATATCAGTGATTAAACAATACAGTGCTAAAAAAAATACTTGCACTGACTGTCCTTGTGAAGAATAATCCACATTTGTATGTACGGTAAACACAGGAACACAGGGAGCTGCCATATATTGAGTCACACCATTGGTCCATCTGGCTCAGTATTGTCTACACTGACTAGCAGTGGCTCTTGGGGGTTTCAGACAGGAGTCTCTCCCAGCCCTAAGAGGAGATGCTGGGGACTGATCTTCGAACCTTCTCCATGCAAGGCAGATGCTCTACTACTGAGCTACAGTCCTTCCCATAAACATTGTCCAACTTCTCATTATTGGTTTTGTGAAGTCCAGTTTTCTCATAGGCCTAATTTCTTTTAACTAGACAACACTTAAATAAGCACAACTCTATGGAAATGTGGGATCTCCTTCCCAACAGGCAAGCTCACTTAGATGTTGGACTTAACAAAAGGTGCTCTTTTTGATTAATTAAAACATGTCTACCCTGCTATTCGGTATGACGTTCTCAAGGTGGCTTATAGTGTCCCTTTAAAATATAAAAATATTACCAGTGATTATTGATCCTCATCCAGCCCATTACCAGCTTCAGACTCCTGCTTTCACATCACCTGGATTTGATGAAAATGAGAAAGATAGCTGACAGTGACCACCTTCCCCTCTAACAGATAAATAAAAATAACATCCATATTTAGCAACAGTCCTACACATGCTTACATATGTGTAACTTCACAGTACTCAATGGGAAAGGCAAGTAAACATATATAGATTTAGGTGTACTATTTTTAAAATGCCTTTGCATGTCCCTGCAGAACAGGTAATGTACATGTCCTGCACGTAAAAGCAGAATATTTCACTAGATGTAGGTATTCTCCCTTAGCAGACATTGTACTGTGCACATGTTTCAGTGAGAACACCTAGAGCTATAACCTTGTTCAGCTGCATAATACAGACAGGGTTAGACCAGGTCAGCAAAAGACTTTCTTGCTATGCAGACTTTCATATGAGATACAAAGGTGAAGCTTTTAGATGAAATGGTAATTGGTGTCCTTGTGTATTTTCAAAATAAATATGGGTGTTATCCAGGTTGTTCTGGATTAATTCCAACTTCAGTTAGCAGGTTTCTGGATACATGACTTAACCCTATCATGCTTGGTAGTAAATATGGAATGCTGGTAAGTAAGAAGCGCACAGATAAACAGCTCATCTGAGGCACAGCAACTACACTTGACTTCTTTTCTGCCCTTGAACTATGAAAAGACCAGCAGTCCTGATGCGGAAAGAAGTAAAGAATAATTTGAAAGTTCAGGTATGCTGGTCATACAGAGCCCCTACTTGTGAGCAGGAGCTCATGCTTTGTGCTTTTTGCCCACACAACCACATGCAAAACATGGTTATTGGGGGGAAATATGTGATGTCTGGGGTGGGGTAAAAGGGTGGCCCTACTTCTTGCTCTATGCGCTTATGCCTTACATGCATGAATAGGGCTAGAATCAGATAAAAGGAGGAAGAACCTAGTAGGGTTGTAGGGGAAAAGACAACAAAAAGATGAGGAGGAAGGCAAAGAGGATGCAAGAACAAAGCCCAAGGCAGTAGTAAGATTAAGGCTGCAATCCAATTCACACTGACCAGGAATAAGCCCATTGAACTCAATGGATCTTACTTCTGAGTAGACGTGTACTGGATTGCAGCCTAAGGCTGTAACCCTAAACATGCTTATTTTAAGCAGAGTGTCCTCTTGAAGTCAGTAGGACTTATTTCTGAGAGAACATGCTAAGGATATTGCTCCATGCAGGCGTACGTCATAGCAGCAATCATGGTGGAAACTTACAGATTTTGAGTCTATACAGTGAATCAGCAGGTTATAGAACTAGCCTATCAGAGTGGAGAATCCATTTGGGGTAGCCAGAAATTCTAAGGCTGCAGCACCACAGTTTTGTAATTAGTAGCTGCATGGCAGTTGAGTTTGTAATATTGATTAATGGATAGCTGACTCATGTACTCCATAAGTGTATTTGATCTTGAGCCAACACTGGCATGGGGATGGTATTCTCTGATGGTATTCTCTCCAACTTCTTAATTATGTAGTTTGTGTATAACTGTCCAGCTTGTAATGCTTGGCTATTTTTCCAAAAGCTCCAGCAGACCAGGTGCCCAAAGCCAGCCGCTTTGTAGGCATATGTGCAGAAGTTCTTTAATGTTAACCATTAGTGAAAATCTCCTTCAGTGAAATTATGTGAACTACAAAACCAGCTCCTTTGCAGACTCAAAGGGTTTGACTGAAGCAGGGTGGGCAGAAGGTAAAAATCATGGTCCATCAGTGGATCACACAGCACCTTCTTGAAAAGAATGCTGCTCTGGGGCTGTGCAGTCACTCCAAATACAAACAAGAAAAGAAAAATAGACAAGACTGAAGTCATCCTGTTCCTGTACCTTGGTACAGGAACAGTCATGCATCATTAATGACTAGTTCCACTAATGTGGAAGCAGATGCCACATTCAAGTATGTATCCAAATGCACATCCATCTGAAAGGTAATTCAGTGCAAACGGACAGCATTGCATTGGGATATGCATGAGAAGGTATATCCATTAGTGGATTCTATTTAGACTCTTGGAGTTGCATCCAAATGTGAATGTCATCAGTCTGTTCACTGCATTGCTTTATAGGTACATTTCCTTATGCATCACTTCATGTCACTGCAGTTCAATCAGGATTATGGTCTGAGACTCACTTCTCAATTGCCTGTGGCTGTTTGCTACTGCTAATACAAAGCCAGGAAGATTTACAAAAAGGAATTGCTATATAATGTCAAGCATGTTGCTGAAGTATTGACACCACCTTTCTTTGTTCAGTAACTTGTAAGGACCCATCCCAATGTTATGTTCCAGGAAACATTCTAATATCAGAAGAGTTTTTGTCTTGGCAGTTCTTCTTGTTAGACAGCCCAGGTCAGTGTGTACCTGGCCTCTTAACATTGCAGTTGCCATGACCAATGCCAGCAGTTTGCATGGCATAAGATCAAATAATTAAAAACAAGTCCATAACATGATGGAACCCCATTCGCAAGTATTTTGCAAAAAAAAGAGAGAGAGAGAGAAACTGACAGCTTGGAATAGATCTTTACTTTCGAAAAGAGGGAGAAGAAACAAACAGCAAGGAGAGACAACTAGCTCTCTGAAGCCGAGATACAGAAAATCCTCACAGGCGTCTTTTTGATATCGTCAAAATCGTTTGCAAAGAAACTTGTGTTTTTAAGTGCAAAGTTAACTGCACTAAGTGCAGAGTACAGGCAGGGCCGGCACCAGATGACAGCCAGGTTGGGCCCTAACTAAGGGCCCCTGTGGCCCAGAAGAGTCCCTGAAACGCCCCTCCTTAGGGTGGGAGGGTGACGTTCACGTTCTGTGATCCACAGCACCATCTAGTCCTGCAGCCCAACCCTGCTGCAGATCGTGGAGAGGAAGTTCCCAGGCACCTCCTGGGAGGCACCTGTACATAAATAGTACAGGCTTTAATAAGCCCTTCTGCATACCCCACCTACCTCTCCCATCACCCAAGATGGCAGTGGGGACTTCCCTAAGGGGTTGACACCCCCACTGCCATCTTGGTTGATGGCAGGCATGTGGGCTTCGTGCACACGTCGAAGCAGAGTTTAGTGTTGTTGTAAGCCAAGTGTGTCAATTAATAAATATAATCAGAGTTAAAGAAATCAAGCTTCCAAGAACCATTTTTCCTGTTAAGAAGACCTTAGCTGTTGCAACACACGTCATTCACATGATGCAAGAAGTAGGTGGGGCATGTAGGCGGGCTTATTAGCACCGCACCATCTGTGTTGTATGTGTGGGGGTGTTGGACTACAATGCTGTGGGCCCGGGTCAGGCTGGTGCCCAAGGGCCCAGTCATGCCTGGTGCCAGCCCTGAAGCCTTTCCTTTAGTTGTTGCAGGGTAAACACTAATTTAGGCTATGGCAGCTAAAGTGGCATACTATATTTGGAAGGCAGAGTATGCTCCTCTGCCCCCTCCTTGTCATAAATGCTTCTTAATTTAAGGATAACAGGAGTGTACCATTGCAGATTTTCCCCTCACCTCTGTAGAAAAGAAACATCCCACGTTATTGAGCACAAGGGAGCATCATCATCTGGCTCTCCTAGCTGTAGAGATGCAGAGTGTTGGCCTCGGACTGGGGAGACCAGGGTTCAAATCCCCACTCAGCCATCAAGCTCAATGGGTGATCTTGGGCTAATGACTATCTCTTGACTTATCCTACCTCACTGAGTTGTTGTAAGGATGAAAAGAGGAGATCCATTTACGCCACCTTGAGCTCCTTGGAGGAAAGGTAAGATATAAATGTTAATCATAATAATAGCGACAAGCTATTGCTGCGCTGTGCAAGGATGAAGGTGACCAGTGACCCTGCTGTCCCAATAACTGCTACAGTAGTGGCAGTTCTTGGACTTAGATCAGATCTCAACACTAATGTGAGCAGACCAGTTGTCTCCCCGTGCCAGCATCAAAACATCCTCAATCATATGAGTGACTTATTCATTGTAGCAGCTCAGAGGATCAGACTGTAAAGCTTTGGCTTTATTGTATTTAATTTAAATAATTGAAATATTTATATACCACCCACTCACATAAAATATCAAGACAGTGCACAACACAAAGTCTTCAAAATCTTCACACAGCACAATCTTACACATCTACTCAGATGTGTATTGTGTTCCTTGCAGGCAAGCATGTATAGGATTGCAGCCACATTTACTCACAGTTCTAAGTGGAGGCAGGACAATCATATTGTGCTTTATAAAGAATGCTTTGTTCTAGTACCCAGTGAGCAGGAATTGTAGCTCTTCTCTGTAGTACTTTCAACATCCAAAAAGAGATGCAGAGGGACTCTTTACACTTTCAAATTAGGGGTGATTATTATTGGTGCAAGGGCTGCATTTACATTGGCCAAGTCTGTGGGACCACATACCAGCATTAGGTGTGGCTAAAGGTGGGTGTGGCCAACTCACACTTGCATACACACATGGCCACACAACCCATCCACCCCAGCTGATCCATGCAGATAAGGTGGTTATTGTTCCTTCCCTGCTTATCAAATGGTCCATCTGATGATCAGAGAGGGGATGATCTGCATTCCCATCAGAGCATTGGGCTTAGTGGAAAGTATTAAACCGCTCCACTCACTCCAGCGCTGTACCTACTTAGATAAAAAAATTTGCTTCTGCTGCCCAAATCAGTGGGGTCTGGGGGGGGCAGAAAAAACTGTGGGTGGGAGGGCTGGATCAGGCTTCTGTACTGGGGGTTTGTCTCCCCTGCAATTAAGGATGATAACCAGGGGAATAACAGCTTAAAAGGAGAGGTCTAAGAACAGAGTATCATAAAATCTGGGGCTTTTAATGTAATTCTCATAAGAGTAATTACTTCATCAAGATACAGAGGCACATATTTTATATTTTAGAACACATAATCCACGCATTGTCTTTGAGCTTGTGTAATAAATCATTTCCCTAACATGGGGAAACTTGGCACTCTCATAGGAATCTGGAACCTTTTTTGCATCTAATTCAACTGTAGTTGTCTTTTGTATCAGTTTCCTTTCTTCTCTATGTGGACCTCTCTCCCATACATACAAGCCCAAACCATGTACTGTGTGTGGCAAGACACACTGCAGTTTTCATGCTCAAAAAGTTCCACGATAAATTTCCATTAGATCACGATTTATTTTTCCAGTAGATAGATGTTTAATTTCCTATGGTTACGGTGCTAAAATTAGTTGTCAGGTAGACAAAGCATATCTTTCAGCAAACCAGCTTGTTCTCTACCACCAATGAAACTTTTTCTAGCCTTCACCTCAGTGTGAGGCTCTCATTCCTTCTTGGTTATTATTTTAAAAAAACACAATTCCAGTGAAAATCATTACGGTGGGTCAGATTTCCTAGAGCTCATTATTTCTTATCTTAGTTTGCACTAACCAGTTAATTGTTATTTTATTTTGGGCTTCTGTAAATAAATTTCTCTGTGCCTTCTCATTTCTTCAGGTTTTTTTAAAATCCAGACCTCAGTTTTACCAGCCCACTGGACCATTGACATGGCTTAATTACTACATTAATATTATAATAAAAACAAAAGCAAACAAACAGCAAAGCCTATTATCAACCTAATCTCCCCTCTAGAATCCCAGACACCATCCTAAATAGGAAAATGTTGATGTGCCTTCTAAATGACAAGTGGGTGGAAGCCTGATGAGCCTCCCAAGAGAGGGAATCCCAAAGACAGGAAGCCACAACAAAGAAGGCCCCCAAAACATAAGAGCATACGAAGAGCCCTGCTGGTTTAGGCCAAAGGCCCATCTAGTCCAGCATCTTGTTCTCCCATTGGCCAAGAAAATGGCTATAGGAAGGCCACAAGCAGGACCTGAGTGCAACAGCACTCTCCCCATCTGTGATTCCCAGCAACTGGTATACAGAAGCATATTACCTCTGACAGTGGAGGTAGAGCATAGCCATCATGGTTGGTAGCCATTGATAGCCTTATCCTCCATTAATTTGTCTAATCCTCTTTTAAAGCCATTCAAGCTGGTGGTGTTCACTACCTCTTATGGGAGTGAATTCCATAATGTAACTATGTGCATTGTGAAGAAGTACTTTCTTTTGTCTGTTCTGAATCTTCCGACATGCATTTTCATTGGATTACCCTACGTTCTAATATTACGAGTTACCCAAAGCAGGGCCTCTTCTGCAGATGGTTGGAGTTTTTAACCTTCCTTGTTTGGAATGCAGACTTGGACAAATTGCTATGCTCCAATATGAGCTGAACATTACCTGACATTTCTTCTCCGGTTCAGATTGTGATCCAAAGCAGGGAAAACACCTAACTTCCACATCAGAGCTTGGAAAAGTTACTTTTTTGAACTACAACTCCCATCAATCCCAGCAAGCATGGCAACTGGATTGGGCTGGTGGGAGTTGTAGTTCAAAAAAGTAACTTTTCCAAGCTCTGCTTCCACTTATCCATCCCCACTCAACTCACCTACCCACCCACTTATTTCTCCTCCACCCTTTCCTTACATAGCTATTGCAAATGCCACTGCCTTTTTGATGGTTGCAAGTAGGTAGCAAGCCCCCTCCCCGATTTATCTACCTGCATCCATAAAAGCTGCCACATCTGAGTAAGGGGGTGGAGAATAACCTGCTGCTACAGTCAAAGCTGCTAAGGGTTTGCCCTTTTCTCCTATAAATCTCAAAAACTACATTTTTGACTGAGCCTAAAACCAGTTCAATGCCTTCAAAACAACTGTAACAGGTTCCTACTGGTTTCCTCCTATTACAAGATACATTCTGGACTGGATGTAATTTCTGGATGCTCTTGGTCATGGGCCATAGTTCCTTTTTTGTTCTGCACAGCATCTAGCACATTATTGACAACAAAACACACAAATGGGGTAACGTTGTATGGAACAGATGACTGTTCTCATCCTGTGAAAATAGGAGGCTGGGCTAGATGGGCTTTTGGCCAGATCCAGCAGAAGGGCATAGTCGTGCAAGGTCTTGGGGGGTCTTAGACCCTTTACTTTTTTGGGAGCATGGCCCCAAAGTCTCCAGCATCCTACAAGCCAATCAGCATGAGAAGAGTCACTGAGAAGAGTCTTCTAATATGCTTCCTTGTCCTTTCTTGCAGATTGCAGCCAGTCAGAGTGAAATGAGGTTAGTCAAACACTGAGAATAATCTTCTCAGCAGCTAACACTATCTTATTTATTTATTTATTTATTGAATTTATTAGTCGCCCATCTGGCTGGTTATCCAGCCACTCTGGGCAACGTACAAAATAAAACATCCAATACATTAAAACATTTAAAATCTCGAACCAGAGTAATAAAACCTAACCCTTCTTTCATGCTTATTGGTTTCTAGGCATTATCAACAATCTCATCTCAACCCCACAGCAAAAAAAAAACTGGGGAAAGAGGCATGGCTGTGATTAACATGAAGGGACCCTGCACTTCTGAATTTGCTACTAAACTACTGTCCAGCAAAGCTCTTCTTCTGTTTAACAACAAATTTGAAGTCAATGCCATGTTGTATTTGACAATTCTCAACATCAGGGATGGGAAATGTGGTGTGTTCTAGAAGTTGTTTGTCTGTAAGCTCCTAATCATTCATTCCTGACCATCTGGCCATGCTCAGGTTAATGGGAGTAGGAGTCCAATAACATCTGGCCACAGGTTCCTCACCCATCCTTTCCAAAACCATTATAATTCTGTTATTCACTTCAGGATCCACTCTGAACCTTTCGTTTCTCCAGCAAAGGTACACCAGCTAGAATGGGTCCAAACGCCCTGCCGCAAAGTTACCATGTTACTATGGAGTCTGGGGCAATTGCTATCGAGCTTAAACAACCACTAGTCTCTTTCCCTTCTTCCACAATAATAAACACTTCATTCCATAGTGTAAAATAATAATATAAGTAGTTTAGAGGAGAGAAAGAGGAGAGGCTCCTGAAAGAAAGGATGGATTTTCTCCTTTGTTACCTCTAAAATTACCTAATTTCCTCTGGAAAAATATAGTAAACACTGAAAATCAATCTTATTAATCTTTGCTTTGAAAACTATTATATCAGAGGAAAGCAGTACATTTTTTTCCTACTTGGAAAGAGTGCCTGGCTTACAGAGCAGCAGCATAACACAATAGCATCATTCATTTCTCCATGGAAGGGCTAGTCAATGTCTTACATGCCTGGTCTTATTAAATTACCTGCTGCCTTCTGGCATTTTGCTTAGCTCTGCTGTATTAGAGAAGCAATGCAGCCGTTTGTGATGCTGGAAATTCATCCCCCTTCTGAAATATGCTGAGAGGAAGCAGAATAAAGAAGTTTTATATATATATATATATATATATATATATATATATATATATATATATATATATATATATATATATATATATATAAGGACTCAAAAGAGATTCAGATTTTTTTTCTAGCTGCTGCCACACTGCCCAATTTTCTTGTAATTTGTTCTATGATACATTACTAGTAGCACTGTGCAGCGACAGTCCCACCATTAAGTACTTGCAGATGCAGTGCAAGAAAAAGCTCTCTGCCCAGGGTGGGGTTCCCTGTGGTATAACAACTGCCATAGAATTTTATCTCAAATGCTACTTTGGTGCTAGACAAGCAAGAACTGGAACTGGATTTCTTGAATAGTTTATGTTTGGGTGCTGTTAAGTGGATACTGCATGTAAACTGACTCGTCTTACAAGGAGACTACACAGCTTCTCTCTAACACCTACTCAGGCTGCGTACACACCATACATTTAAAATATATGACTTCCACCAAATAATCCTGGGAATCGTAGTTTGTTAAGAGTGTAGCTCTGTGAGGGGTAAACTACAGTTCCCAGGATTTTGGGGGGGAAGCCATGCGATTTAAATGTCCTTTTGTTCTGAGATTCCCTTTCTGCAGGGACAGATACAATAACAACGCATATCCACTGTAAAGGCCAGTATAGACTTCAAAATGGTTTACAAAATTAAAAACCAGTCACGCAACATGATGGAAATACAATAATTAAAAATAGGCCATAATGAAAACACACAATAAAACCTTCCCATTAAAACAACACAGTGATTGAAGCAGGAGGCTCAGATAAAACGACTGGGAATGCCTGGATAAACAGGTGTATCTTCAAAGCCAGTGGAATGCCAGTACAGATGGGGACCTCTCTTATTGCGGCAGGAAGTGATTTGCGGAAAAGGTGGCGGTGGTGGTGGTGGAGTCAAAGGCAAAAGAGCCAAACTGCCAAATTGTTGTATAGTAAAAAGTCCAAAATGCCAAAGAGAAATGCTTGAAGCTTTGTTATTCCAGCAACTCACTCAGAACTAAAGCTAAGCTCAGTCCTTCTTGAAACACTCTCACCCCACCCTTTCTTTCTTAGTCCTCCCAGATCCTTTTTATGCCTTTAACTACAAGTCCCAGTATGCAATGAATCTACCACAGTGGCACTTGGACAGTCCAAATGGAATCATGTGTCCTGTTTTGATCTTCATTTGATCTTACTTTTGGGGTGTTTTGTAGTTTAACATGAACATTGTTATCTCACACAATAAACACTAATGTACCCACAGTTACCAGACAGCACTCATTTGGGAGCCTACCTGTACACAGGGTGGAGAAGTGCTGTGCTCACTGAAGCATGCACACAAGATAACTTGTGATGTGGGGGAGTTATGTAAGCACTGTACATCTGCATATACACACAGCTCCAAATTGTATGACTCTCGCCCGTTTTTGAGACCCTACCTCTGTGCCTCTAAAGCTGGTTTGGTGAACCTTTGGCCCTCCAGATGTTGCTGAACTACAGCTCCCATTAGCCCCATCAAGCCTGGCTAATGGACAAGGATGAGGGGAGCTATAGTTCAGCAACATCCAGCCACATACGCATACATTAGCACTGGCTACTGCTCATGTCTTACACACCAAACTAAAGGCAAACCAATGAAATGGTCTCAGCCTCTGATCTGATACAGCATGCATGCTGCTGTCATCAGAACCCATGTGGAAGTTTAAGTCCCTGTTCTCTGGGGATTGTATTGTTTCTTATGCATTCCATGAGTTTTACCTGTGATCTTGTCCCAACCTCATTTGTCCCAATGACTCATAGCTCGGATTCACTTACTGCATTCAAAGAGAGTGGTATCACTCTTGCCACTGATAAATTAGTGTGTACAATGCTGATTCAACAGCCCAGCTCACTAACATAACATTCTAAGTGATAAACCTGTTGTCAATCAGTCCACATGCTCTTTTTTAAATTGGTATTTTCCTTGAATTGCTAACCTCCAGCTCCGAAAAGCCGCCTCTTCTCTCCCATGTTTTTAAATGTTCCCTCTTTTTTTTTTCAGAAGGAAATTCATTGAAGCAGCAAATGAAGAGCTCAGTATAAAACAGAAACTCATTACAATTTCCTGGAAAATCATTACACACAGAACAAGTTTAGAGGAGGTGGGACTAAAACATATGTCATGCAGTAAAAAGACCTGGGACTTTCATTCAACTTTGTGGCAAATAGATTTTCACTAGAAGGTCAGAGCAGTATGACTGTGTTGGAGAGTTTTTGCACAATAAGCTGAGTGCTCCTCCTACAGTGTCAGCAGGCCAGACATGGCTTGGATATTAAATCAAAACCCTGGACCACTTGTTTTTCAAAGCATGAACTTCAGCTGCTGGTGTTAATTGTTTAAGAGTTTGGTCTTCTGTCACACTGGACAATATCATTGTGCATGGGGAAGAAATTTGATTCAGTTTGCATGTAAACGTGAACCTACCTAAAACTATATGAGAACCAAAATACAGCCAACCTTCAACCTTAAAAATTTGCACTTCTCTGAATTTTACCATGAAGCCAAGCAATATGTACAAAAATGCATGTAATGGAGTAAAGTCTGCGTAAAATGCAAATATTAGTAAAACTGACACAAAATTATATTGGGGAAATTGTTGTGGGAAAATGAGTATATTAGGAGAAATTTGCACTAAATTCTGATGAATTTTCATGAGGACTTTAAAAATGCATATTCACCCATTGATGTGGAAAATGTGGAGGACGACTTAAGATTGGAGAAATTAGAAACAGAGAGAAACCAAAATTGACAGATACACCTCGGTTTATGTTGAAGTGTGCATTGGCTCAGTGTGTACACCAAATGATGAGGAGAATTGGAGTGCTTTGTAGCAGGTTCTCACATTCCTGAGTTGAATAGCACCATTAATATGGTGTGTCAAGGCGGATCAGGGAATGCCAAACCCTCCAAGTAACTCTGGCCGTAGTTTTTCTCAATGGCACGCACAGCTTCTTTTCTGAGAAATGAAACCAAGCTGGCTGGGGAAGTGCCCACAGTTCAAGAGAGGGCTGTAAAGAATAGGAGAAGTGTGGAGAGGTGGGGAGAATCTTTTGTTTTGAGGGACTAGCTTTAAATCACAGTGAATTATTTCCCTAGTGCATTCCAATCACAGTGATCTGGAGCAGGAAAAACAAGTTATTCTTCACATGGGTCATCATTCTCCTCTGAGCTATGATGAGAGCAGTGTGGAAGCAGCAATTAGAGTGTTGGCCATAAACAATTAAAAATCATAGCTTTCTCTCTTTTCTTCACAGAGGGTGATTCCAGGAAAGGAGATAGTTTTATATATATATGTCTCCAGTTTTCAAACTGATTGCTCTCCCCACCCCACACCCAAAATATGTGAGAGAATGTTATTTTACACATACACCCCAAATGGTAAAGTCTGCCTTTTCAGGAGAACCACTGTGCCTATCTTTTCAAACTTTAGCAGTCTTCATCCCCTCGGTAGGGTAGTCCATGCCTGCAATTTGCATCTTATTCTGGCAGAAAATCGTTTTTAAGAAGCTGGAGAACTTTTTTTAAAAAATTAAAAAATTAGAAGTTCCCTGCACAAAAAACCCTGGATGCAGCTGCCTGACATTTGACAGGCTTAGTCTACTCTGGAGAAGCTCTTTTGCTTGCAATTATGTGAAAAGGAAAAATGTTATAGCTACATTTAGATCCCCCATTATAGTCAATGGAGGCAAAACAGAGATTTAGATTTAACAGATCAGATTTGGCGCCAAATAGCAAATAGAATCCGAACGACCCAAAATGGCTCTGAAAGAAATCAGACTGATTCCCAATGCTACTGACACAGATACAAGATGTATGTTGTGGGCACTGCACATCCCTAGTGTATGGTTCCAGAATCAATGTGTGGAGAGACATCTCATCTCTCTATTCCAACAGTGCAAACCAGACCTGCCACCTGCACTTGCATGATTTTTCTTGGGGAGTAGGATCATAGTTACATTGAACATTTCAGCTGTGTGACATTGGCTTGGATTAGGGATGGGGAGAAATTTGATTCAGTTCACATTTAAAAGCAAATCTATCAAATCCACACTTTCTGAAACAAGGTGAGAACCAAAAGAGCCATCTTTCAAAATTTGCACATACCCAAATTTTGCAAAGCCCTTCTCCAACCACACAATGTTTACAAAAATGCATATATTGGGGAAAGTGTGCATAAAAGGGACTATGTTAGTGAAAATAACAGGCAAACTGCATTATAATAGGGGAAACTGCTTGGGAAAATGTGTTTATTAGGAGAAATTAAGTGCTGATGAACTTTCATGATGATCACTCATCTTACTCCCTAGCTTGGATGGAAGGAAAAGGAATTTGTTTAGTGTTTGCAGTGATTGGAGAACCTTGGTTAAATGTTTCTCATACACCATTTCCTTCTGATATGAACACTATGTAAAACTAGGGGAGCCTGGACTGATTTATACAACCCTTCTAATGAGTCTCAAGCTGGCATATTGCCTTGCAGTCTAGAGTCATGGTGAAGCTCTTTAAACGACTAAAGTGCTAAGGGTTTAGCATGTATTCTATGGTAGCAAGGGTTTATCTGCCTTCTTGTTTCTCTGTTCCCAGGGAACTGTTGAAAACCCAAAGAAATGCAAAGTTCAAATGCATTTCCTTCTGACTTCACAAGAACAAATCATTTGAATTATTTTTGATGTCTTGCAGTAAAATGGAGCCACACAAAACTAGGGGTCATCTTCCAAAGGTTGATCCCAATTGTTTACATTGCTATTTTTCATTAGCCCTGATGTTCATTATGTCAGGGTAAATTAATTGGTTTAGTTTGTCATCATTTGGGTCAACATGTAGGTCAAGGAAAAACCTTGGCAAGGTCATCATTTTTCAAAAATTACAAACCAAAACACTGTAGAGGTAAAATGCAATGAGATTTAGTGGGTGAGTGCTATTTGGAAAGACTGTTGACAGTAGAACATGTATTATTCAAACTGAAATTTGTAAGTGACTAATTATACTGGACCATTACAAGTGGGGACACAATGCATCATTTAAAAAAATATATATTTTTAGTGGAAAAATGGAAGTTACTTCCTCTTTTCTGTTATCATGGCAACAGCCCTGATCTTGTATTAAAAGTTTGATAATTGTACAAACATAACAGAAAAATGAGGAAGAGGAAAGAGGGAGAACACCCCATTTCCACTATTTTAGTAATTGCAGCTGTCATCTTACTCCCATACAAAGCAACGGACTGCTAAAACTGACCACACCAGATTCTCAAGCAAATTCTGGTGAAGCTAATTTCACCCAAAAAGGAAACTTCCTTTTAAAAGGACTGTCCTGAGTACATATATGGATATACACCCACCCTTTCACATATTAAAACAGTAATAATTTAATTTTAAAATACAGCCCCAAACCATCAGGTGAGTGTGTGTGTGTCACTCATGATAGGAATTATTCAGTAGAGGCATGCAGCCATCACCCTAAAATGTACACAGCTATTGCAGCAACACTGACCATGCCATTATATCAGGGTGAGGAACCTCAGGCCAAATACTGCCCTCCAGGCCTCTCTCTCCAGCCTCAGGACTCTCCCCAAGCCACAGCCCCTCTGCAGGCCACACACCTCACTGACCCGGTTCTGCACCCTCCTTGAGTGCTTTCGCCTGACTGGAACAAATGCCTCTTACTTGCCTGGACGGAGGATGGAATGATTTGTGTTCATTTATAGAATCCTCTGACTTCTGCATAGTGGGAATGTAGCCCATTGTACAAAAGTGAGGGTTGCTCTACTCACTTTTGCCTTTGACCACACTCACTTCTGGAAGGCTGCCCACAATAGAATGTGGCCCTGGGGAAGCTTCCCCACCTCTCCTCTATATAGTACAGGTGGCAGGTGAAGCATTGAACCAAACAGCTTCCACACATCTGTAATTTTTGTGAAGCCATTCAGCCCACTGTTTGGCTAGTATGATCTGCATGATTTCAGGAGTTTGAGGCATTTACTCTGAAGTTAATCCCTCCTGACCTTCCCCTCCTCCCAATACTTAACGTTTAGCCTCATGCTCTACAAGAGGCTGGCCACAACAGAACACTCACTCCTGAGCAGACATTTGTTGAGAACTTTAGGGGGGCAAGTGGCTGAGGGCTTGTCCATACAACTGTATATTCTGCAGTGTTCCTGCTTTGTGTCCTCATTAATTCACCGTCGTCCATATGATGTTGCAAGCTAGTACACATTTTCATGTTCACAAATCTGCATTAGAGATACTACTGAAAGATCAATATGCTTTCCTATATCGATAATCAATCACATTAATGACTTCCGGGAAGGGTGACTTAGCCTGTGCCTGCTTTTGAGACGGGCTCCTGCCTCAAAAGAAGCTTATTCAGATATATCAGTCAGTTTTTTCTTTTTTTTTGACTGATTAAACTTCTCCCGGGTAGGGAGAAACGAAGAGATTAACCTCAAAGCCTATTTTTGTTGGGACGACCAGATCTCATTAATTTATGGGACGAGGTCCAGCCGACGAAGGTGGGACGGATTTTCAACAGCAAGCTCTATCTGATAAAGCGAACGTTCACCTTATCTTCTAAGAGAGAACGCACTAACAGGCAAGCACCCTTCTTTCTATATTTTTCTTTTACTTGACTTAAATTGTTGCTGTTTAAAAGAGATTTGCCAGATTGATCGGTTTTTGACATCTCACTGGGGAGCCGTAACTTCTCTCTGCTACGCACTAATTAATAGCTTATCTCTGTTTTTGTTGCAAAAAGCTGTCCTGGATTTGCATTCTAAAGATACACACAGAAGAGGGATTTCTATTCCAGATTTTTATTTTAAAAAATATTATACTGTTTTGAGACTACTCTCTTTTTGGTCTATTTTATTTTGACGAATCTGTTTCTTGACGATTGCCATTAATTGCTTCGATCCTGGGAACTGCATTTTGTTTACTTAACTATTGGAGAGATAAGGCTGTCTGCTCTGTTTATACTGTGATGTCACCAAGTCTGGAGTATTAACCCAATTGTTGCTGAAATAAGAAGTGGTTTCCCTATATTTTTCTTTTAAAATGGCAATTAAGAAAGTGGCTGAGAATCTGGAAATAACTATGTTTCAGAAAATAATGGATGAGATTGAGATAACGAAAATTGAATTGAGTAAAATGAAGCAGGAGATTAAAGATATAAGGGTCCCTGTGAGAGAGGTGACCCTGGAAGGGGTCCCTGTGAGAGAGGAGACCCCGGAGATTGGAACAGGGGTCCCTGTGAGAGAGGAGACCCTGGAGACTGGAATAGGGGTCCCTGTGAGAGAGGAGATCCCGGAGATTGGAACAAACGTGGAACAGGAACAAGATTTGGAGTCTATGGACTTTAGAAATAAAATCTATTGTTTGGAACTCAATGTTATCTCTGAAGAAATTAATGAAGATTCTAGAGATAAAGTTATCAATGGCATGGATTATCTTTTGGACTGGAATGATGTGATGGAGCCCAATATAGAGAAAATCTATGGAATTAACTGCAGCCATGTGACAATGGAAAAACTTTTAAGAGATGACCCAGTGTATTTTGAAAAAAAGAACAGAGATATGATTTTACAGCAGTATTTCAGCAACCTATTCAGAATGGATGGCAAGAAAATATTTGGGATAGAGGTAATTCCCATCAGACTCTTACTATATGACTATGGCTTTGACAGCAAGATTATTATGGAATACTGATAATGGAAGATTGGATATTGAAATTACTGGACTTAACAAGACTACTGAAGATGGAAGATGGAAAATGGAACTAATAGAGATAATAGAACAATGGCTACTGAAATTACTGAACCTAACAGATTCTGATGTGATGGATTAATTGAAATGTTTATTTTGACTATGGTTATGACAATAAGATTATCATAATTAGTAATGAGATGGATTAATCGATATGCTTATCTGGAAAAAAAAATTGATAGATATATTTCTTAAAGAATTGAAATCTCTCTTTGACTTTTTGTGGAAAGAATAAAGTAATGTTTATGAGATTTGATGATTAAGTAAGATAACTACTGGAGGAAAGTGATTTTATAATATGACTTAAGAGACAGGATTGCTATATATTATAGACTTATAACTGATTTGATCTTTGACAAATGGGAAGTCAATATTTTACTCTTTATTTTTTATTTTTGTTTTTTTTTTCTTTTTTTCTTTTTTTCTTTTTGTTTAACTATTTTTGATTTTGTTTTTTGTCTTTGAATGTTTTATGATTTTGTTTTGTATGTTTTATGAAAATTTGAATAAAAATTATTGAAAAAAAAAAAGATAATCAATCACATTAATGTCTGTGTGCCGAGACGCAATGCCGCAGACTTTCTTGCAATAGGTGGTCCTTGGGCATTCTTTCATCATATGCCAAGCCCCTGTATCTCCTTCCCCCCAACTGCCAGTTGCATTTCCAGTACTGAGGTTGGATCCACCCTCTCTCTTACAGTTCAGTACTGCTTCTGGTACTGAACTGGGGTACTTCCTGCTTCTGGCTTCTATAACTGTATCACATTGGGGTTTTTTTTTTTAAAAAACTACTATTTTGCAATCACACATAAAATCAAATGTTTAATGAATAACATTTCCACTTAAAAGCTATTTTGCGATATTACACAAACAATTCATTGAAAGCACAGAGTTTAAAGGAGGAGTTTATTAACTGAGTTTCCTTAATAATAATAATAAAAAATTTAATTTCTGTGTCGCCTATCTGGCAAATGGCCACTCTAGGCGACGTACAAAACAGTTAAAACATAATATGATAAAATACAATGATACAATATAAAAACAGTATAAGAACAATACAGCAGCAGACAATAATATTAAACAGGGTAGGAGGCATTTCAATCTTAGTAATTAACCCTCCCCGGAAATCCCAAAGGCCTGTTGAAAGAGCCAGGTCTTTAAGGCTGTACGAAATGTATTTAGGGAAGAGGCATGCCGGAGATCTTGTGGGAGGGAGTTCCAGAGGGTGGGGGCCGCCACTGAGAATGCCCTCTCTCTAGTACCCACCAATCTGGCTGTTTTTGTTGGCGGGATTGAGAGAAGGCCCTGTGTGGCTGATCTTGTCGGGCGGCATCATTGGTGGCGTTGAAGGCGCTCCGTAAGGTAAACTGGGCCGAGACCGTATAGGGATTTAAAGGTTAATACCAACACCTTGAATTGGGCCCGGAAAACAACTGGAAGCCAGTGTAGATCGAACAACACTGGTGTGATGTGATCCCGGCGGCGACTATTCATAAGTAGTCGAGCCGCCGCATTTTGTATAAGTTGTAATTTCCGGACTGTTTTCAAGGGTAACCCCATGTAGAGCGCATTACAGTAATCCAAACGAGAGGTGACCAGGGCGTGTACTACCAGTGGGAGCTGATGAACAGGAAGGTAGGGTTGCAGCCTTCGTATGAGGTGTAGTTGATACCAGGCTGCCCGGCTCACTGCCGAAATCTGAGCCTCCATGGACAGCCTGGAATCAAGTACAACCCCAAGGCTGCGGACCTGGTCCTTCAGGGGTAAACTCACCCCATTGAACTTCAAGTCAACATCTCCCAACCTTCCTTTGTCTCCCACAAGCAGCACCTCGGTCTTATCGGGGTTCAGCTTCAGCTTGTTCCTTCCCATCCATCCACTCACGGATTCCAGGCACTTGGACAAGGTCTCCACAGCCGACTCTGGTGAAGATTTAAACAAGAGATAGAGCTGAGTGTCATCTGCATATTGGTGACACTGCAGCCCAAATCTCCTAATGATTGTCCCTAGCGGCTTCATATAAATGTTAAATAGCATGGGAGAGAGGATAGAACCCTGTGGCACACCACAATTGAGAGGCCAATAGTCTGAAACCTCCTCCCCCAATGCTACTTGTTGAAACCTATCGGAGAGGAAGGAATGGAACCACTGCAATACAGTACCTCCAATTCCCAATCCCTCCAGGCGATGTAAAAGGATACTGTGGTCGACAGTATCAAAAGCCGCTGAGAGATCGAGGAGGACAAGAAAGGAGAATTCTCCCCTATCTAATGCCCTCCTCAAATCATCTACCCTTGGGCTGATAGGCAGAAAGTGAGGGGGGGGAGGAGCAAGCTCTAGTATTTTAACATGGCATTGATCTTGCAGCTGATCCAGCAGCAGGCAAAGCCTCTTTTTTCCTGCCCAACAGCTGATGGGGATGGGAGGGGGAGCCAAACAGACCAAAAAGCCAGAAATTGGGAAACCAGAGGAAAGAGAGATCAGCTTCTCTCCCTCCAGGCAACCAGATCTCTCTCTCTCTCTTGTGTGTGTGTGTGTGTGTGTGTGTGTGTGTGTGTGTGAGAGAGAGAGAGAGAGAGAGAGAGAGAGAGAGAGAGAGAGCATGCACTGTAAATTGTGGTTTTTTCCTCCAGAGCCTGAAACTGACTAATCTGGGTCCTCCCTTTGCGAACTTGAAACTGAAAGACAGAGGATCTCTTGCTTTCTTCCATGGTGGGCGGAAGAGGATCTAATTCAATGTGGGAAGAGGAGGCAAGAGGAGTAGATTTGGTGGGTGCACTAGGCAGAAGGAAAGCCCTGTCAAAATGGTAAAAGCAGGAGAAAGTAGGAAACAATTGAACACAGAAAGGGATTTGCCTCCCAGTTTCAGTGGAATTGGGAGTAACCAGCGGCTCCCATATTTAATATGCACTATGTTATATGTAACAGCCCAGATGTTTATTTTGCTTGTACTTGGGGGGGCATTTATTTTGCCCTTTTGCACATCCACAAACCTGTGCATGTGTGGGAATGAAAAGAGTTTTGTGCTCTTCCGAAAAAGCATGCAAAACCAAACAACCATTAGGGATCAATCACTGAAAAGGGGTGGACTTAGGGGAGTGGCCAAGGATAAGTAATTTGGGGGAGGGAAGTCCACATCTATGGATGCTTGATAATTGGGTTTTCACAGTAATCCAACCACAAACAGGACATGTATGGATGTTGAGGCCACCAACCGAATAGGGAAAATGTGGATTTTGCAGTTAGGTATGGATGGGCCCTGAATCTTCCAGGACATAAAAGGTTTGATCAGCTAGACCTTTGGTCTGATCATCCAAGGCAATTCCCACGTTTGCCTGGAAGTCACCCCACTCTCCTGAACCAATATTATGTCCTCGAGGTTTCAGCATGGGGCTCTCATTTCTTTTAATCAATCTGGCTCTGAGCCATGTGGCAAGGCACAGTGCAGACAAACACAGACTTTTCATGAATTAATCCCTTTACTGTGTGGGAGCTGGCAGAGTTCGGTTCCCTTCCAAAATGGACAGCACAATCTGCATTACTAAGTTAGCCACATAGGTCGATTTCTTTCCCCTCTGGAATGGAGGAGAGCCTGGGAAGTGCATCACCAGAGTGACCCTGGAGTGTTTTTTTTTGTACTGCATGTTTTCTCCTTCCCCAAAACCACTTAAATGGTGTTTGTCTAGCCTCCAGTGCCGTTTAGTGAGGATGATCAATTGGGCTCCAAGCTTTCCAGGTGGAAGAGTTCTCCCTAAAGGTTACCACTAATTGCATGGAGACGTCAGTTTTAAAAGATTGTGCTATGCTGACTGTGGCTCTTTCCCATCAGATTTTTTTTAAAGTGGTAAACATCTCAGAGAGAAAAATTAAATCCTTCTTGGAATTGTTCCTTTCTTCCTTTGACTGCCTTTCAGTAATCATAAGTTGAATCCAGCCTCATAAAAGAGAACCTTGTGATTCTCAAAAGATGTTTATAATTGCATCATTTAAGAGTCTCAGGCAACAAGTACAGGAAATTGCAGCCAGGCCAAGCCAGAGCAGTTTCTTGCTGTGTATGACTGATACAGCCATTGCTAAGATTGACAGTGTATGATCTGCTGGACAGTTGCTAGAATCCATCCCAGTTTATTGATTGTTCTTAGAGGAATTCAGAGGACTGCCTAAGTTTCAAATGATTTTATTCCCAGCAGCACAAGAGTACAGAGCCATTTGCAAGATAAAATAATAATAATTAAAGATTGTTTTTTTAAAAAATTAAATCTGCTCCCTGACACCCCACAGGAGCATCTCAGCTTTCTTTTCAAAAGGATTGCAGAAGACCATGTAAACCAATCACTCAGAAAGACAGAACCATTTTTAAAACATTGCATCAGAAGTCAAAATGATTCTCAGCTATAGTTGACCACCTTCTTCCTTGTTTTCAAGATGCACAATATTTCACAATTTGAAAAAGGGCCATTCAGATGTCCACAAACCACCACCTTGATTCCACCTAGGTTGGTAGTAAAGTGTAGTAAACTGGATAGAGTGTTGATCTGGGACTAGGGAGACCTGGGTTCAAATCCCAAACAGCTATGGTGCTAACTAAATAATCCTAAACTTAGTCTAACCTCCCCCAAGTTTTGTTGTAAAGATAAATAGCAGGAAACTGCATATACTACCTTGAGCAGTCTTGAAAAAGGACAGAATAAAAATGTTATGAGAAGAAAACAATACCATATTTGTAAGGATGGAGCAATTTTAATCATTTGTTCAAAGCACATCTTTCTATTTTACATGCTACCGCTCAACCTACATTTAAAAGGTCTGCCATAACATTTCAGAGTTTATTTATTAAATAAAATCTAGTAAAATGTTAAACAGAGCATTAAAACAGAAATACTGAATATGTGATCAGAAAATTAACAGTTAGGAAAAGCCTGATGAAACATGTAAGTTTTCAGTAGACATTTGAAGCCTGCCACAGTGGGTGTCTCCCAAATTTCAAGAGAAAAGGTAGTCCAGCGGGTCATTGACACTATGGCCCACTTTCATGATGCCACAAGATGACAATATGCCAATCATGGTATGGCCAGTAAGGCTTCCTCTGAAGCTTGTAGGGATTGACCGCTGGTGGATCTGTACAGGAGGAAGCAGTTTGTCAAGTATCCGGGCACCAACCTTGAACATGGTTTGGTAGCTAACAGGCAGCCAGTGCAGTTCTTTTAACATAAGTGAAATGAATATAGGTAGGTACTTAACTCAACATGCTAGCTACTGAATGCTATACCAGCTGCAGTTTCAGGAGTAGCCCTATTAAAGTAGTCTAATAGTGAAGTTACCAATGCATGGACTACAGTAGTCAAGCTATCCCTAATCTAAGAAAGTTGTCATACCAACGAAGTTAGTAGCAGGCACTCCAAGTCACAGGGGTCACTAATGACAATGGGCCTCTATTGACAAAGATGGTTCCAGGAACACCCTACAAGCTACATACCTGTTTCTTAGGACTGAGTACAACCCTGTCTTGTAATCTGTGCCCATGTCAAACAATTCTGGTGAATCTTTTGTCACAAATGGTGCAATATGGCTGGTATAAGACACTCCCATCCCAAGTAAGGGCACTATTTGAATAGACCCTTCATTTGTCATGTATATGAGATGGATCTCAGGGCTCACCAAAATGTACCAGTAGGAATGTTCCTACCTGGCACTTGTTGCTGAAAGGGTTGCACTTATATTCAGGTATATATAATTATATAACTAATGTTGCAGTTACATCCATATTATCTACATGCGTACATGATCACTATCACTCTGCAGCTTTCATTTCACCACCAAGTTACAAGTCCTCATGGGGTGAGGATAAAAGCTCAAGTGTGTGCAGGCTGACGGTAGAGGAACTTCAGCCCCGTACTTTGCTGAGCAGTAAGGAGGACTCAGATTTCTTAAGAGTTATCTATACATTCACTATTGGTTTTTCCATGCATGAACTAGAATAAACAAGCTGCTTCCAACAAGTTAAAAATACAACCATTTAAAAAATAAAACTAGAAAGGTCACAACATTGTATAAGCATATGGGAAGAGGTGTGTCCCTCATCATTAACTACATCATCAAAGAAGCCACTAGGTGCCAGTGACACTTGAGAAACCACATTCTACACAGCAATAATAATAGCACTAAATGGGGGAAGAATGTTTTCCTATTTACTCGATGTGGCTGTTCGAACGTTCAGAAAATGTGATATCTCTCCAACAAAAATGCACCCTTCATGGAAGGCACGTGGGATAATTTATCTGAATCTCTGCAGTTTGCTTCGTTAGCTACTGCCTGTGCTCTGCTCCTTTCCATATCTTGTGTACAAAATACAGCTTTTTGGTGAGGCCTATGCATGTTTACTCAGAAAGGTTGCTGTAATATTAGCAAAACTCTATTTTACCAATAAATTTTATTTTGATATGCAATCTGGTATTTTCAGTAAAATGCTGTAAAGCTAGAAGTTCCAGACAGAAATGCACATAAGTTGCCACAGTTTATGCAGCGTACGATGATGAGTGATATCTCTGTTGAGCAAAAGAAAAGTGTAACAATGTTGCTGTATGTTTTTTATAGGACGCTATCTCTAAGCAACCAAGTGAGGTTTGCAGTCTCCTTTGCCAGCTCTCTCATTCAAATCATGAGTAAGCACCTGGGTGTTCAGAGAATATGGTTTACTCATAATGTCAGTTCAGTTGTCTTTCTCCTCATGAGACCATTGACCCTCACAATCACCCACCTCACCTCCTTCTGTTCCCAAGACATAACCACTGCCTACTTGTATTCCTCCTGAAGGGTTTAATACCAAAATGACAGATAGGCCGCTCATCAGCCTTCCCACTGCCAGCCCACTAACAAGCACTGAAAGATCTTGTTGAATTAATCATGGTCTGCATGTAGGCCAGAAGGACAGTTTTGCAGTGACCGTGTTGGGGAAACAGAAACTCTGATCACTGCACAAGGTCAATTTAGAAACTAGTAGGTTGCTGATAACCACTAAAACAGAATAATCTGAACGCATATATAATGGAAGGAATATATTTTTTCAAAATGATGTATTTTTTAAAAATAATATTGCTACCAATAAATTGGAACTCTGCACATGCCCTGCGATTATGTGTCTGTTTTTGCTTTGCTCTGAGTAAAGAACGTGATGCCATTGCTAAGGGAAGCCATAGTGGTTTCTGCCACCATAGCAGCCATATATGGAACAGACCATAACCTCAATGCATTCCTGATGAAGCCCAGGAACCTTTACATATCTTTACAAGTTTATCAAGGGTACAACAAGAGCAGAAGCCCTTATCAAGACATCAGTTTTTAAAAAGGCACCCTCCAGCAAGCAACTTTCTCCAGTAATTGGATTAGGTCTGAATTTCCCTTTCCTGAGAAATGTCTCCATTGTTCCTCATTTGCCTCATTCACCAGGCTGTGAGATCAGAGATCCCTCCCAGTCTGCAATGGGTAAATGGTATTGTAATGCCTATAGCTCACTACCTATGTACTTAGCCATTTAATATCTCTTCCATTCAGTCCTGTCCTCAATGAGCGCACCCTTTGTAGTAGAGCTAACACCCACAAGGAAGCTCCTTTCCTCTAACTGGGCACCCCTCAGCCATTGCTGCGTGCAGTCTTTCCAGCCTAGACTCTGCCATCCTCAGCACTTTGCTCCAGTTCAGTTCTATGGGTACTGTGCTCACTGGACTGCTCCACATCACTTTTCTTCAAGCCTACTCTGATCTAGACTTCTTCTTCAACATGACTGGACCTCTCATCCTTGCCCCCTCTTTCTGTGCCTCTGCTTCTCAGCTGTGTGTGCTGTTTTCTCTGGGTTATTCAGGACTCTTGTGGGAAGCACATCTCCGTGTCATCCCCAAAGGAAGCTTTTTCTCTTTTTGAAACTTTATTAGGAGGATTCTAAGAAACCCAGGGTGATGAGCAGACTTATCTCAAGGGCTAGCTACCTTTGGCTACTCTACCATTGCTTGAGCCAAGAAGCCCTTTTTCTGGATGCTCATTGACAGTTCATACACTTGCACCTCTGATAATTGGTTCTGCTGTCTGAGACTGATGGGAGTTGTAGCCCAACAACATCTGGAGGGCACCATGTTAACCAGGGCCGGTTCTAAAGGGCGGCCAAGTGGGGCACTGGCCTGAAGGCCCCTGGAGCTACAGAAGGCCCTCCACTCTCTTTCTGCGATTCGCAGAAGCATCAGTGCTACACGCATGTGTGCTACATGCGCGCCTTGCTGCCATCAACAAAGATGGCGGCAGAGGCTTCAGCCCCTTAGGGAAACCTCAGCCACCATCTTGATGGATGGCAAACCTGCGCATGCTGCAAAAAACAACAGAAAGGTAGGTGAAGCATGATAGCGGGGGGATGGCGGGCGGCACGGAAGCTCCTGTCTTGTGGTCTGCAGATGCTTAAGTTCCACAGATCACGGAGGGGCCCAGGGCAGGCTGGTACCCAAAAGCCCCAGCATGCCTGGGCCGGCCCTGATGTTGACACTATATTGTTTCAAACACGTCCAGAAAAGTAGGTCTCTTAAATTCCAAGTGTGACAGCACATTCCTTTCAGAGGTAGAACTTAATTTGCAATCCAGTACACTTACCCGTTTCAGTCATGAGGTTATTTCTGAGTAGACCAGTATAAGACTGGACTCCACCAAAATACATTTCAGGGGCTGCACTTTATTAATGCTGTGCCAACTACAACTATCAACTGCTGCTTATATATATTGTCTCAGCCTAAACTACCTCCCAGGGTTGTTGCAAAGATAAAAGGGTGTGGCCAATAGTCAGGCATGATAAAAGCTGTAGTCCAACAATGCCTGGAGAGCTGCATAACTCCCAGTCCCATCTAAAGAAATTATTGCAAGTTTGAGGTGTTGTTGAAGCAGAAGCTTTTAAAATATTTAGCATTTTTATCCAGTTGTTCTTCCCCCACCCCCTGCATTAACTATTAAAACAATTCAGGCAAAAGAAGAAGATGAAACAAAGGTGAGACAAATGCCATCCCTGTTTCAGCCCTCTATTTTCAGGCAACAAAAATCAGGAGGGATTTTTGTTCTTTTTCCAGGATAGGGGTGAATTTTGGAGTGGAGCGAATATATCCCTGCTGGCAGCAAAGGTCTTCTCAGTGGTTGCTAGCTGGATGTCGTGTTGTTCCAGGTCATACCAGAACTGAAAAAGAGGTAGCAGCGGTCCCCTCCATGCACCAGTGCTGATGCTAACTGCTCACCAACAACCACTGAATCAAATTGCCCTCCAATTTCTGTGCCCCTTTTCATCTCCCATGAATTTCAAGCTAAATGTTTGAAAATATGAATTTATTGGCTCAGCCCTAACAAAAGGCTTTGGGGGGGGAGTGTTCTGAAACCATACAGGTTGTTTTATTCATTGCTACCCATATAACAGGGAAATAGTAAAAAGGCATTTGGTTTGCCTTATTTTACAAATAATTTAACAAATCCTGAACCTGGGATTTGTATTTCTCCTGGTATCATCCAACTGATGTGGATCTCCTAAATATTTGCTACAATGAAACATTTAACAGAAGAAAAAGAAGCAGAGAGTATATTGCCCCATTTGCTTTCCACTTCCTCTTTGGTATTGTTGCCTTTGTACTTTAAAAAAAGGGCCACTCTAAAATAGGACAAAACCCTGTAGGAGATATCTATTTCTAGGACCCTAGTTAAGAAGCTACCCTCTCAGAATGTTTCTCTTCTTTCAAATTATTCTAGGCATCTCTTTCTGTCATTTTATGACAAGCTTTCTTACAATTTCAGCTAAGCCAAAATCATTTCCCCCCAACTAATGCTTATATAATTTGCCCTCCACCACCCTCCCTACCTTAAACCAAAAAATGGGAAATGCCCATTTTGAAATGCCTATCAAAGTCCTGACTGATTCATAACACCATACTCATCACAAACTTATTTACCAGAAAATAAGTCTTATTAAATTCAGTGAGTTGGATCCAGATCAAGTTAGTGGTGCTTCCTTCCCACTGAAACCAACATGACTTAAGTCATGATTAACTTTTCCAGATTGATTTCAAATAACTATTTACAGAGCAATCCTAAGTACAGCAAGCTAGCAGAACTTGTATTAAGCCAGTGTAAATTACCCCATTCCAAACTCTGATCAGGAGCTGGACTACTGCCAGCTGAGCCAACCCGAGCCTAGCAGAGGGAAAACAAGCCTTTGAAACAGAGTTTGACTTACACCAACCTTTTTGCTAGCATAAGTTCTGCCCAGTTGCCAGGTCATGTGAAAGAGCTGGAAGAGATCTGGAAGAGGTGTAAGTCTCTCATTGCCCATCCTACCATGCTCCCAGAATGCCCCTTGGGGATGGACTTAGCTAATTTAAGTTCCATTGATTTAAGTTCCACTGGCTGAGCCAACATAGTCCTGATTCAGCCATGTTGATGGAGTTGCACTGGTGTATTCCCACATGACCTAGATCGGGGAGTTACACCATTGTAGCCCCAGCTGAGCTCTGCCAGGGCAGCCCAATATCCACCTAACTCCAAACTCACTCATGCTGGCAGATCTTGGGTTTGGATTGAACTGTTAGTGTGGATCCAATGACATTTATTGCACAGTAATTCTCTGTAAGTTCCTTAGTAATGCAGTTGGATAAGACGTTTGCTTCCTGGTCTAAACTCTTAGAAATCAGTGTCTCCACACTACTATGGCAATAATGTTTGTAAAACACTGGTCTAGTTAATCCAGGCTAAATGCTCCTTGAATTCTAACAATTATTAGTGCCAATCTGAATATCATTCATGCTTTTGAGGTATGTTCTCACACATTCTCAATGTGGATTTCATAGACTAAATGATAATCAGAGCCAAAGGCAGGGGTCAGCATCATCAAGCATTTGCCGAGATGCTAGTGTCCTAGTAGGGGCCTCTGCTGACCTTGTGGGGTAGGACCTTCAGCCACTGCCAGCTCTCCTCTCTCTCCTCTAGTGGGGACAACCACAGAGAGTTCCACCTGTGGTGCCAGTGGCTCTTATTTATTTATTATTTATTTATTGCACTTGTATACCGCCTCATAGCCGAAGCTCTCTGGGCGGTTTACAGCAATCAATCTTCTTCCTTTCCAACCACCACACACCTGAAGAGGAAAGGCACTGGTAAGGAGGGGTGCTCTTTCCAGCATTACTGCTCAACTGTTTGAATGTTTACCTTGGACAGTGAGGATGGTTAAGAGCACTAGTAGTGGCTGCTTGCTCACCTGTCCTCTCAAGAGCAGTGAAGGCCGCTGTTCCATATTGCTCTCACTGCTTGCTTGCTCCTTCAGACCATTGTTGTTCTGAAGGCATTGGGCCAGGTTGCTTGCCATGAAGAAAATAATAGACACCAGGAAATGGGAGTTAGTTGGACTACAACCAGGGAGACCTGGGTTCAAATCCCCACATAAGCCATGAAGCTATTGGGTAGCCTTTCCAACATGGTGCCTTCCAAATGTTTTAGATAACTCCCTCATTCCCAGCTAGCATAATCAGTGGTCACAGATTATGGGAGCTGTAGTCTACAATATCTGGAGTGCACTGTGATGTTCCTGTATTAGTGTATATATGGTAAGTGCTGTTTGAATAGAAGATACATGGTAAGTGGAATGAAAGAGGAGGGGGGAGTAAATGGGCAGTAGAATGCTGGATGATTGGCTGAGTGTTTGGATGGCTGGAGAGTATAAATGGAAGGATGACAGTTAAATCTGGGTGGATGTTAGTGGGTTGTTTTGGTGGGTTTTTGAGAGGAGATTGTGTGGAGAGTTGGTGGATGTGAGGAGAGTGTGGAGTTCGGATTAATACTAAGACCAGTACCTCAGGGATAGATGAAACCATATGCCTAAGTGCCTTTATAAAGAAATCTTGTTATCTTTGTTATTTAATAAATATATTTGGTTTACCAAAGGCCTGATCCTTGGCTGGGGTTTCACAGACCAGAAGGGAGGGTAAGGTAAATACCAAGGCTGAAGGGAAACTGTAACAAATGGTGGCAGCAGTGAAGGGGATAATATAACACCACAAGTATTCAGAGCAAACCAGAATTATCTGCATTGATACAAAGGGATTGGGGACAGCTTAAGCACTCAGTCACAGAGGTAACCTGATAGAGAGACTCAGGCAGAGTCTCTGGGAATACTGGTTATAGGACGTGACTGGTGGTGCTGCCTAGCAGGGGGATCTGTTGAGATCTGTGCTAGAGCGGGGAGAGAAACCATACAAAAGGACAGTCCGGACTGGTGGAGTCCCTGGTGGTGCCTAGTGACAGGCAGTAACCACGAGCAGGTAGGAACCTGACAGGGAGAGCCAGGGAAGGGCATCACATGCACTAGGTTGGGAAAGGCTGTCCTAAACAGTCATAATCACAACTCATCCTTGGCTCTGCCCATTGGCTATTTTTTCCTAAATCACAAGCTGCCATTGACCATCTTAGCTGTAGTCAGTGTGGAGCAGTGGTTAAGGTGCTGGACTACAACCTGGGAGACCAGGGTTTGAATCCCCACACAGCCATGAAGCTCACTGCCCCTCAGACTCAGAGGAAGGCAATGGTAAACCACCTCTGAATACTGCTTACCATGAAAACCCTATTCATAGGATCACCATAAGTCAGAATCGACTTGAAGACAGTCCATTTCCACTTCACATTTATTAAGGGAACATGACATACATTCATCAGTTCAGACCAGCATGCAGGGTATATTTCTAATATCTTCCTACAAGGTACTTAGGGAGCAGGGATGTAGTTATCCAGGGTCTTGGGAGGTCTTAGACCCCTTACATTTTTGGGAACCAGGTCCCAGAAGGGTCTCTAAGTGTTCAGCATCCTATGAGACAATCTGCATGAAAAGGGAGTGTGTTGGTCACTAAGAAGAATCTTCTAACTTGCTTCCTTGTCCTTTCCTGCTGATTGGAGCCAATCAGTGAAATGAGGTGTCAAATGGTGACGCTGACAGGGAAGCAGAAAGCTGTATTTAAGTCTGGCCAGATTATTCTATAATCTTAGAAGGCTATATAATTTTAGAAGGTAGTGTGGCAGTGATTAACATGAAAGGACCCTGCACTTCTGAATTTGCCACTACTCTACTGTTAGGGAGACCAAATAGCCAGTCATGATGTTCCCTTGGCAAGGCTAAGGTTACGCCTCACCTATACCAGATGGGTAGTAACCTGCTTCCCTTGTGGGAAGTGGCAAATGTGAAATGACTGTCTATATTAGCCATCTGTAGCTCTGATGAGTATAGCTGCCTTCACAACACTAGAGAACAGTCCTATTCCAAGAGGTGTTGTTGTTGTTGTTTCTATACTGAAGATGCCTCTTTAAAGAAGAGGGTGGTGCCTATGGCTTTAAAGGAGGGAGCAGTACACCCTCTCCTCAAGAGGCCCTCCCTGGACCCAGAAACATGTGTCAACTATCACCCAGTTTTGAATATAACCTTCTTGGGCAATGTGTTTGAAAGGGTTATGCTCAGGCAACTTCAGGTGTCCTTAGATAATGGCAGTTGTCTAGATTGAATTCAGTCTGGCTTCAGGCCTAGTTTTGGCACCAAAATAGCTTTTACCACCCTGATGGATGACTTCTATCATGGAATTTGAGAGCTGATTCTCCTTGATCTCTCAGTGGCTTTTCAGGCCACTGACTATTTATTTATTTAAAATATTTCTATCCCACCCTTCTACCCCATAATAAGGCACTCAGGGCAGCTTACAATAAAATCATACACGTACATAATAAAATTGTACACAATAAAAATCACAAAAACATTAAAATAAATTAAAATACATAAAATTTTATTTATTTATTATTTGATTTATATCCCGTCCTTCCTTCCAGCAGGAGCCCAGGGCAACAAACAGAAGCGCTAAAAACACATCAAAACATAATAAAAACAGACCCTAAAACTCACCAAAACAACTTTAAAAACTTTTTTTTAGAAAAGCTTTTAAAATATCTTTTTTAAAAAAGGGTTTAAAAACATATTGTTTTAAAAAAACATATTAAAAAGCAATTCCAACACAGACGCAGACTGGGATAGGTCTCAACTTAAAAGGCTTGTTGAAAGAGGAAAGTCTCCAAAAGGCACCAAAAATATAACAGAGATGACGCCTGCCTAATATTTAAGGGGAGGGAATTCCACAGGGTAGGTGCTGCCACACTAAAGGTCTGTTTCCTATGTTGTGTGAAACAGACTTCCTGATAAGATGGTATCTGCAGGAGGCCCTCATCTGCAGAGCGCAGTGATTGACTGGGTATATAAGGGGTAAGATGTTCTTTCAGGTATCCTGGCTCCAAGCTGTATAGGGCTTTGTACACCAAAACCAGCACCTTGAACTTGGCCCGGTAGCAAATGGGCAGCCAGTGCAATTCTTTCAGTAGCAGGGTGACATATTGGCAATACCCTGCCCCAGTGAGCAGTCTTGCCACCGCATTTTGCACCAGCTGCAGCTTCTGGACCAATCTCAAGGGCAGCCCCACATAAAGCGCATTATAGTAATCCTGCTGGAGGTTACCAGTGCTTGGACAACAGTGGTCAGGCTAGCCTGGTCCAGAAATGGCTGCAGCTGTGTTACCTGCCAAAGCTGGTAAAAGGCACTCCTAGCCATGGAGGTCACCTGGGTCTCTAGCGACAAAGATGGATCCAGGAGCACTCCCAGACTATGGACCTGCTCTTTCAGAGAGAGTACGACCCCATCCAAAGCAGGCAACTGACCAATTATCTGAACTCGGGAACCACCAACCCACAGTGCCTCCATCTTGCTAGGATTCAAACTCAGTTTACTGGCCCTCATCCAGCCCACCATCGAGTCCAGGCAGCGGTCAAGGGCTTGCAAGGTCTCTCCTGATTCAGATGTTACAGAGAAATAGAGCTGGGTATCGTCAGCATACTGCTGACACCTCACCCCAAATCTCCTGATGACTGCTCCCAAGGGCTTCATATAGATGTTAAACAGCAAGGGGGACAAGATGGTACCCTCCGGCACCCCACAGCACAACTGCCAGGGGGTCGAGAGACAGTCACCCAATGCTATTCTCTGAAAGTGACCTTGGAGATAGGATCAGAGCCACTGTAAAACAGTGCCTCCAATACCCATCTCACCAAGTTGGCCCAGAAGGATACCATGGTCAATGGTAGCAAAAGCCACTGAGAGATCAAGTAAGAATAACAGGGTCGCACTCCCCCTGTCCTTCTCCCAATAAAGGTAATCCATCAGGGCGACCAAGGCTGATTAAGTCCCATAACCAGGCCTGAACCCAGACTGGGATTGGTCAAGATAATCTGTTTCATCCAAGAGAACCTGCAACTGCTGCGCCACAACCCTCTCTATCACCTTCCCTAAAAGGGGGGTATTTGCAATCGGTCAGTAGTTGTCATAAACCAATGGGTGCAGGGTGGGCTTTTTCAAGAGTGGTCGGATCACCATGTCTTTCGAGGCAGCTGGAACCACTCCCTCCCGCAATGATGCATTGACCACACCCTCGATCCACTCAGGCAAACTCCCTCGGCAGGCTTTAATAAGCCAAGAAGGGCAAGGGTCAAGAGGACACATTGCTGGCCACATCATCGCAAGCACCTTGTCTACATCATCAGGCCACATCAACTGAAACCAATCAATCAAAAAACGTTCCCAAGAAGTTGGGAATGCAATTAAAATACATAAAATAATATATATACATATACACACACATGCACACTTACATGCAGATATAGGGAGTGGTACTGAAGGGACTACTGAGGTAAAAATTAACACAGAAGGCATAAAATCAGTGTCAGGCTCTACCTTCAGTCCCTCCCAAAGGCTTTCCGGAACAAGATCGTTTTCAGAAGTCTCCGGAAAACCATCAGGGCGGGAGCAGAGTGGGCTTCTTGGGGTAGTGTATTCCAAAGCTTGGGGCCACAGCTGAAAAGGCTCTCTCCCGCATGCCTGTCAGTCTAACATCTTTCACTTCAGGCAGGCAGAGGAGACCCAAGGCAGATGATCTTAAATCCCAGGCAGGTACATATGGGGGTAAGTGGTCCCTGAGGTACATTGGTCCAAGGCCGTTTAGGGCTTTAAAGGTCAAAACCAGCACTTTGAATTGGGCTCAGAAACAAATTGGGAGCCAGTGAAGTCAATAAAGCACAAGGGTGATATGCTCCCTGTGCTATGCTCCAGTTAACATTCTGGCTGCTGCATTTTGAACCAACTGTATTTTCCGAACTGTTTTCAAAGGCAGCCCCACATAGAGTGTGTTACAGTAATCAAGCCTCGATGTCACCAACGCATGTGTCACTGTGGCCAAGTCAACTGCTTCCAGGAATGGACGGATGCTGGTAGACCAGTTTGAGGTGGCCAAAAGCACTCCTGGCTACCGCAGCCACATGATATTCAAGCAGCAGGGCAGAATCCAGGAGGACTCCCAAACTGCAGACCTGCGCCTTCAAGGGGAGTGCAACCCCATCCAGAATAGGTTGCAACCCTAGCCCTGGCGCAGTTTTCCCCTTGACCAGCAACATTTGCATCTTGTCTGGATTAAGTTTCAGTTTGTTAGCCCACATCCAGCCCTTCACAGCCTCCAGGCACCTGCTTAGGATGAGCACTCCCACCCTGCAATCAGGTGGTAGGGAGAGATAGAGTTGAGTGTCATCAGCATATTGATGACATTGTACTCCAAATCTCCGGATGGCCTCTCCCAGCAGTTTCATATAAGTATTAAAGCACCTTGCGGTACCCCATAGGCCAGTGGCCAGGGGGACGAGCAATAGTCTCCCAGCACAACTTTCTGGGACCTTTCCATCAGGTAAGACTGGAGCCAGCATAAAACAGTGCCTCCCAATCCCATTCCAGGTAGACGGCCCAGAAGGATACCATGGTCGATGATATCGAAGACCACCGAGAGGTCCAGCAACACCAACAGGGATGCACTCCCCCTGTCTGATGCCCGGCGTAGGTCATCAAGCAGGGCAACCAAGGCAGTCTCTGTCCCATGACCGGGCCTGAAGCCCGATTGAAAAGGCTCTAGAATAGTCCAATTCATCCAGGAAAACTTGGAGCTGAGCAGCGACTACCCTCTCAATCACCTTGCCCAAAAAGGGGAGGTTAGAGACTGGGCGGAAGTTGTTAAGATCCGCAGGGTTTAAGGAAGGCTTTTTTAACAAAGGTCTTATCACAGCCTCCTTCAACAATGTTGGCATAGAACCTTCCCTTAGGGAGGTGTTAATTAAATATGCCAACCAGCCAACCACTCCCACTCTGGCAGAATTGATTTACCAGGATGGGCAAGGGTCAATAGAACAAGTAGTGTCCCTCGATTCTCCCAGAATCCTGTCCACATCCTCAGGCTTTACAAGCTGAAAAGTATCCATAGAAAAATGACCAGAGGAAGCCTCAGGGACATCTGGCACAACTGTAGTTAGTGAGGAGTCCAAGTCAGTCTGAATACGAGCAATTTTGTCTGCAAAGTGTCTCGCAAACATGTCACAATGAGCAACTGAGGGCTCAGAGTCTAATGTAGGGCCACCGGACTGAGTTTTTCTCCATTGTTGCTCTAGCCGTCATCCCTACCATTTCACGAGGCCCAAGGTTTGAGTAAACCAACATGTATTATGGGCCTTCCCTGATGGGAGAGGGCGCTTTGGAGCAATAGTGTCCACCGCCCAGGTCACCTCCGTATTCCAAAGATTCACCAGGGTTTCGGCAGTATCGCCAGCCATGCTGGGAATATCCCCTAGAGCGTTCAGGAAACGATCTGGATCCATGAGTCTCCAGGGGCGGACCATCTTAATTGGCCCTTCACCCCTGTGAAGGTAACTGGGGGCACAAAGTCTAAACCTTGTCAGGTGGTGATCTGTCCATGACAATGGAGTCACTAAGAACCCCTCCACCCTCAGATCACCTTCTTCCTGTTCTGAATAAAACACAAGATCAAGTATTGATTCAGGTGAATTGATGGTTGAATTGTGTGAGGGTTTTGTTTTTTAGAGTCTTCATTGTGCATCCACAGCAATATTTTATTGATTTTTTAAAAACAATATTTTATACTGGTGAGAAAGGTTATCTTGTGCCTTTGCTGGAGGAAAAAATATTCAAAGGAAGTCACAATGAACACACTTTGTAAACAGATACAGAAGAAAATCAGGGCAAAATATGGACTAGTGGCTTTGACATTTCTTCTTTATATTCTAAAGTGCAAGAACAATCTTCTCTAAGAAAATGGTTTCTTCTCTCTCTCACTCTCTCTCTTTTTAAATGACTCGTGTGAAAAGGGAAAACAAATCAAAACCCTAGCAACTCACATGCTCTGCCTTTTACTGGAGAAATTACTCAGTAACTGGGCAAGAGAAAAGCTGCCTCAGCCTTTGCTGTCTTACAACAGCCCCCAAGCGTTTTCAAAATTGCTGGGTCACTGTCTTGGAAGTGGAACATTGTGCCAATCTCAGCTTTTGTTTGAGGCAGGAATCTTAAAAAAATTGCACAATGCGATTAACCCACAGGAACCCTCCCTGATCTCCCAGACAGCAGAGGAGAGACAAAACACCCCCTCACTTCTTAGTGCTGTAAAATAAAAAGGATAAAAAAGCAATATGGACATGAAACAACACAGCCTCTAAGAGGCCAGCAGTAAGAGACACTTGGCTACTTTGAGGAGGTTTATATTCCTTTGCGGGGGGGGATTTATTAGATGATTTTCTGCTGTCAGATCACCACAGGAGACACACACAACTTGTGGCAGGGGCATTTAAGGATATATTGAGAGGAAAGACATAAGTCAATGAGCTGTCAGTTGTTGCATGTTCTGATTTATTCACATAAGGGCCACAGTTTATTGTCATTCCCAGTAGACCTACTCTATGAATCAAAGAAGAATGGCTATCATGCAGGGCATTAGCCCAAACAGGTGCATACAAGGACCTCAGAATCGAGTTGTTGTAATTGCAAATTACAGTGAATCTCTGTAATTTGCATTCTACAATGGCAGCAGGATGAGGCAGAAAACAATTGTTATGAGTGCTCCTGATTCAAGTAAGTAACATTTGAACAGGTTCTTATTCCCAAAGAATTGTGTTTAGAATCAGGTTTTAAGTCTGCAATCTATTGATTATTATTGCTTCTGCTACACACATCCAATTAAAATGAATGGAGTTTGAAGGGAGCTCTTATTATATTATACTGTAAAGTTGAGTTCACTGTAAAGCTCATCCTGGACTTAGGGCCATTTCATACATTACATATCAACAGTAGTGTAGTGGCAAATTGAGAAGTGAAGGGTTCCTTCATGATAGTCACACCAGCCCCCCTCACAGTCACACACCCCTCACAGCCACACACCCTTTCCCACTTTCCCTTATCTCCCTTGTTCTTCGTGTTGTCTCTGAGTCCACACTCCACTACACCAGACATCCCTAGGAGCCGATCAGCATGACAGGGGAGACTGTGTTAGCTACTGAGAAGAATCTTCTCAGTGGCTGACTTACTTCCTTTCACTCTGTTTGGCTCTATTCAGCCCAAAAGGACAAGGACCCTTCTCAGTGGCTAACACACTCCCCTTTCATGATGATTGGCTCATACATAGGGACTTGCCTGGGACCCTGCTTCCAAAAAAGTAAGGGGTCTACAACCCCCACAACCTCAGACAACTACACCCCAGCATATCTGTGATCCCAGGTTTTAGTAACTACTATGCACAGGATGCAGTGCCATGATATTGGACTCCAATTACAGCAGCATTTGTGCATGCATGTGGGTCCCCCACACATCATTCTGCATGTGCCATCAATAGCCACATGACCAACTTGGTTCATAGTATTACTGGTGCATGTACATAGCAATCACTATGCCAGAGTTAGTGATGTAACTTGACTATGAAAATGTGGCTGATACAAGATCATGGAGAGCTTCGGCTATGGGGCGGTATACAAGTTTAATAAATAAATAAATAAAGGAAGCAAGCTGTTAGAAATATTGTGTATACATGTTGGATCATGTCTGTGACTTATGTTATCACAGCAACTTGCCCTGGAAAGTCTGTGGGAGGAACCATTAAAGTAACTGTGAAATTTTTCATAAGGTACCAGCAGAGCACCCACTAAAACCATGTTCATTAAGTCTACTTTAAAAATGCTGTCACACAAGTGTTAGTGTGCTATTCATTCATATTATATATATTTTATCAATGTGCGAGTTGAGAGCAAGGCTGCACTGACTAGTCCTGCCACTGACATTGCACCATCTGGTTGCCCCACCCCCTAGCATCTGTATATATTTTATGAATGACTGCAGAAGGGAAGCATTCATCTGTTCAGCTTTTCATGCTAAGGCTTCTGTCAGTCTAGAACCCTGTACAATTTGGGTTCCAGATTGTATGAATGTCTTCATTGGTACAGATGTATGCATGAAGGCTTCCCTGCTGCAGTTGTTCATGCTGCAGTTGCAGATGGCGGGGTAAGCCAAAGCACGTGATGTCGGAGCAGAATTAGCCAGTGCAGCCCTGCTCCCCACTCACTCACTGATACCAGGCATGAGTGCTACTCCTTAAGAGGGCTGCTGTGCAGTCCAGGATATACATCTAGTGCAGAATGCAGTAGCATATTTAAAATCACAAGAATGTCCGGGTCTAGTGACACAAGTGTGTTCTTCATCCTCTTTGAGGAAGGATCAGAGGTCACAGTGGCAGAGCGCTTGCTTTGCAGGCAAAAAGTCCCAGGTTCAATTTTCTTGTTTGCTTGCATCTCCAAGATCAGGCAGCAGGTGATTGGAAAGAGGCTTCTCCAGAGGCATGAGCTCCTGGAGGCTGCTGCCAGCTGCAGCAGAAAATCCTAGAAAACCTGTGCATAACCACTGTGCCCAGCAAATCCAATACTGAGTGCTGAAGGGAGCTGAGGACACCCACATTCTTGATAAGCCCATTCCCAAGGTCAGTTTGAACATGCCTTTAAAAGCCAGCTTGAAAGGGAAAGTGCAGTTACAAAACCTTCCCCTTGAGAGTTAGAAGGGAAGGAACCAAAACAGTTTCTGAATCTTATGGTTCTGTAATGAATCTTGAAAACTTTTTTTGGATCATATAGTCTGATGAATGAATGTGGGCTTATGCAGTACATGGTACAGGACTGTACACTTGTGTGTCATTTACAACATGTGTCTCCTCCAAGAAAGCTGATGTGCGTACCATGTCCTGTAGAAGAGATGAGTAATGTTTTAACTGTGCTCTCAACTGTACAAAGACATTAGGTAATGAGACAATTCATAGCTGTGATGATTTCACTAAAACACTCATGCCAAGACAGATTCAGGTGTCCTCACCTTTTCTTGTCAGCCCCCACCCCACTCACTGAAGGTGAATCAGAGCCATCATCTTCACTTTAAGCATCTTCCTGTACAGCTGTGCAGGCCAATGTGTTAGAAACAGATCTGAGGCTTCTAACACCCCACCTAAAGAATGTCCCTTGCAGATGCTTCCCATGTACATTATAGCAACCCAGTAAGATACAATATATAGCTTCCTTCAGTCAGTACAACTGCAGCAAGTGGCAGCCCTACCATTAGACAGAATAACACGACCGCTTCAGATGGCAGATGCTGGGGGAGGAACATCCTCCTCCAGCCATACCCTTCTTTTGGAGGACAGAGGTATGTGTGTCACGCAGCTTGTGCTGTGTGCTCTCAGAATTAGCTGGCTACACTCAGGAGGACACTATCCCATTGCCTGTATGGAAGTAAGATTCAACTGTGTTGGAAGTGGGGCAAGAGCAACTCCTGTTTGGGTTCTTTTGTTTGTATTCCAGAAGGAAGATAGAGTTAGGGTCCTCCAGCTGGCTAGGCTTGCCTGCCTTTACCTGTGCTGTTCTCTACCTAACTTCCTTCCTTTGTAAACTGATACGCTCAGGGAAGCTTATCTGCCCCTCCTTCCTTTGTTCTCTTCTTTGACTGTCTGAGGAGAGAAGAGACATCTCTGTCTTTGCTTTCTCTCCTGAGCCATGAGTGCAATACCCGAGTCTGAGCATTGCGCCTCCAACTGAGTTAGTTAGAACTAGGCATGCCTTTCCTATCTACTATGCATTTCTATAAATAAAGTAGCTTTTCTTATTTTACCTAGTCTTATTTATTTATTTATTACATTTATATACTGCCCCATAGCTGAAGGTCTCTGGGCGGTTTATAACAATTAAAAACATTAAAAACAAATATACAAATTTAAAAACACTTTAAAAAAAAAACAATTTAAAAACACATGCTAAAATGCCTGGAAGAAAAGAAAAGTCTTGACATGGTTACGAAAAGATAACAGTGTTGGTGCCAGGCGCACCTCATCAGGGAGATCATTCCATAATTTGGGGGCCACCACTGAGAAGGCCCTCTCCCTTGTTGCCAGACTCCCAGCTTTCCTCCAAGTAGGCACCCGGAAGAGGGCCTTGGATGTTGATTGTAGTGTACGTGTGGGTTTGTGTCAGGAGAGGCGTTCCATCAGGTATTGTGGTCCCAAGCCATGTAAGGCTTTATAGGTTAAAACCAGCACCTTGAATCGAGCTCGGAAACATACAGGCAGCCAATGCAAGCAGGCCAGAATTGGTTTTATATGTTCGGACCATCTGGTCCCTGTTACCAATCTGGCCACTGCATTTTGCACAAGCTACAGTTTCCAAACCGTCTTCAAAGGTAGACCCCATGTATAGCCCATTGCAGTAATCTATTTGGAGGTTACCAGAGCATGGACAACTGAAGCCAGGTTATCCCTGTCCAGATAGGGGCATAGCTGGGCCACCTACCGAAGTTGGTAGAAGGAATTCCGTGCCACCGAGGCTACCTGAGCTTCAAGTGACAGAGATGGTTCTAGGAGAATGCCCAAACTACAAACCTGCTCCTTCAGGGGGAGTGCAACCCCATCCAGGACAGGTTGAACATCCACCGTCCAGTCAGAAGAACCACCCAAAAACCAGATACAGAAGACCTCTTGGTTGCCAGGCCCAGCCTCCAAGAGGTCTTTTTTATCTTTAAAAGTTGTGCAGGGGGAAGGGAGAATTCCACCTTGTGGTTTTTCTCATTACAGTGTTGCAAGAACACCTGCACTTGGCTGACTTTCTCTTCTCCTAAAGATACAGGATCAGTCTCAGGCCAGGAACCTGGCAACCCTAACCGAACCATATTTCTCTCCAATACCTGACACAGGTGAAACTTTGCCTAGCATGGAGATAATTATGGGGAATGTTTCAAAGTTTCACCTGCTACATTTCAGCCTATCAGTCTGCTGTTAATAGCCAGTATAAACAGGTGCAATCGATGGGACTGTCATAATATGTACACTTGTTTGAGGAACATTGTTCAGGCAAGGTTACATTGTTTTGAGAGAAATCTGGTAGGTACAGATTGGGAGAGTTCAGTCACGCACAATAACTAATGAAATGAGCAAATTACTGACGTACTGGTAATTTCCGAATGGTGACCATGCGTCTAAGTGGCCAGTAATAGGTAAAAAACCATGCAGGGGTGACTTCAAAGCATTTCTTATTGCAGGTGAAAGAAGTACATGGAAGCCAAGGAGTTGTAATTACTCAAGAGCTGACAGAACGTTAAATTTTGAGTTTCAGCACTGTGACATGTACATGTGCCCCAGGCAACAAACAAATCCTGCACAGTGTGTCATAATAAAAACACTGGAATGGCAGCAAGCCAAGAGTAAGGTGGGGTCTTGGCTGTTCCACCCACCAGAACTTTGCTGAAAAGGTTTTTCCCCCTCTCCTTTTTCTGTGAAGTACTCCTTTGAAGCAGTACACATCAGCTCCAGACAGTATGTTTGGAACAAAGACATCACATAGAGACACAGTGAGTGAGAAGCTTTGGTGCCCAAAGTTCTCACTAGGCACACCTTTCACTGAAGAAACTCACTGTTTAGAAAAGGTTATTAGAGTCCCAAGCAAGGTTGAAGCTAACATTATATAATGAGGTAAAGTGAGATTAAGGTTGCTAACTGACCAGAAAAAATGGTTTGGACTGCTCATGGTCCTTGAATGACAGCTTGGGATGCAGAAATCATCTGATGAAGCTTTTCACAGCATGAGAGGTTGATTAAATGTTTATCCCACCTTTTCTCCAATCAGCTTAAGGTGGTATACATGGTTCTTCCCTGCCTACCAATTTTATACTCACAACAACCCTGTGAAGTAGAACAGGCTGGAAGATAGTGACTGGCCCTAGATCGCCCAGTGAGTTTCATGTTTGAGTAGGGATTTGCCTCTAAGGTTTTTCTAGTTGCCTTTTTCTAAACTAACAAACACCAAATTCCAGTCTGATACTCTAAGCCAACCTTTCCCAACCAGTGTGCCTCCAGATGTTGTTGGACCACAACTCCCATCAGTCTCAGCCAGCATTTCCAATGGTCAGGAAAGATGAGAATTGTGGTCCAACAACATCTGGAGGCACACTGGTTGAGAAAGGTTGCTCTAAGCACTATACCACATTGACTCTCAAATAAGCACCATCATCTGCTAATGTCTGCATGTGACGTTACCATTAAAGGCACAGTTGCAGCTGCCAGCTAAAAAGTTAGCAACCCTAAATGAAATAAAAGCTTTCAAAAATGGAATTGCCATGGAAGCCCCCAATATATTTTGCAAACACTGTGTCCTTGCATAGAGTTTCCACTAAAAGGAGTGTCAAAGTTAGCCTCCCCACTGTTATCATGTTCATTTGCCTGCTTATCCTGAAGTAACTGTTGTATGGGTTGGCAATCTGTGGTCCAAGGGCTACTTGTGCATTGCAGTCACAGGATCATCAGGTGTGGGGAACTTGTGGTCTTCCATATGTTTCTACACCACAGCTCACATCATCCCTGGCTATTGGCCATGCTTGTTGGGGATGATGGGAATTGTAGCTCAGGAACATTTGGAGGGCCAAAGGTTCCCCCCATCTGAACTACATGCACATTACGACAGGCTGTAATCCTGAGCACACATAATCTGGGAGCAAGTCTTGTTGAACTCAGTGGGACTTACTTCTCAGTAAACATGTTTAGGGTTGTGCTTTAATCATGTGAAGTAGTCCAATTAGCTCCACCAAGAAAGCCTAGTAATTTTACATCAATAGTAGATTTTGTATATTTCTTATTAGCATTGGGGGCAGGAGGAGTATGAACTTCCATTTGTTTTGAGCATGTATGAGCTTTGAAGTCTACAGTATCATTACAATCAGTTAAATTTTTGAAACTGTTAAATCATTGCCAGGTTTGGTCAGAGGAACTTGTCCCTCCAGATATTCTGTTCATTTGGAGAAACAGTCCCAAGAAAGGGGCTTTGAGGAAATCCTCCCTGTAGAACAGAGATGGGAACCTAAGGGACTCCACATGTTGTTGGACTCCAACTCTGATCAGCCGCTGCCAGCATGGCCAATAGTCAGAGAATTGTAGTGGGGTTGGAAATGGACGGCCACAAGTTGTGTCCCCCCCCAACACAGAAGGACAAAACACTGACTTTGTTGTGATTCAAAAGAATTTCCCTCACACACCCATGGCAGAGGGTCGTGGAAAATGTGAACCCCACATTTTGGAAACCAGCATGGAACATTGCAATGACAAATTACTTTAAATCCTCAGAACAATGAATTTCCAGGTAGAGCCCAAGTGAACTCAGAATCTGTACAGAATGGCCACATACTTCACATTTTAGCCTCATAACTGCTCTGAGACAGACAGGTAAGTCTTGCCTAAAGACATCCAATGAGCTTCATGGGTGGATGGCAGAACCTCGCAAGTTGCTTCATGTGCTATTTGTCTATCTAGCCCAGTACTGTTTATTCTGCTGGCAGCAGTTCACTGGATCACAGACAAAAGGTTTGCTTTTTGTCGCCTGATACCTGGTCCTTTTAAAAACACACACACAAACAAATAGATGCTAGGTATTACACCTGAGACCTTCTCTGTACTAAGTGAGCTCTGCTGCTAAGCTAAGTTTCCTCCATCGGGGAGATTTAGACCTGGTCCTCCAGATCCAAACTTGTCAAGAACAGGGTATTTTTAAAACTCTGTGTGTGCACACATACACATGCACACACACCCCATCAAGAAATAAATGTAGCATTTATTTCAGAGTAGGTATAAATCACTTGAGCTGGCAAGAATCTACCAGTGGCTTATCTAACAGTTTTATCTAACCTAAAGCAGGATGAAGTGGAAGTGGAGGTGGAAGCCAACCTGGGGTAAAAATAATGTAAGGCTAGGTATACATCAGCAAAAACAAATTGCTTATGCCAAGTGCTGCAAGCAGGGAGTCGCAGTTTGCAAACTGTGAAGCCAGAATCTTGGCCAGAGTTTTGCAGTATATATGTATAAACAAAATCTAAACAAGCGAAAACAAGAGGAGCTGAGGGATCTGGGCTCCCTCTGGGAGGACGGGTGGGATATAAATGTAATAAATAAATAAATAAATAAAAATTTGCAGTCCCCTACACAAGGTCTAGGAACATAGGATGCTGTCTTATAGTCAGACCATTGAGTCAGACCATTGGTCCATCTACCCAGGGCCAGCACCAGACTGCCCCGGGCCCCTGGCTCCATAGCTCAACACACACACACCAAGGTGGTGCATGGCTAACCCTCCCACAGATTGCAGAGAGGGAGCTCCCAGGCCCCCCCAAAACAGACAGTGTGGGGTTTAAAAAGCTTGCCTGCACAGCCCACCTACCTCTTGTGTTGTGTGAATGACATGCATGCATAGTGCTCATGCCTGCCATTAACCAAGATGGCAGTGGAGCCTTCAGCCCCTTAGGGAAGCCCCTGCCACCATCATAGGTGATGGTAGGCATGCACAGAATTCACCTGACACAAGAGGTAAGTGGGACGTGCAGGTGGGCTTATTAAAGTCTTCAGTGTCTGTATTGGGGGGGGTGCCTGGGAGTCCCTTTCTGCGATCTGCAGCAGGGTCGGGTAGCAGGACCCGACACTGCTGCAGATTGTGAAACAGGAGTGCCACCCTCCCACCCTAATGAGTGGCTCTTCAGGGGGCCCTCTGGGCCGCAGTGGGCCTCAGCCAGGGCCCAACCTGACTGCCTTCTAGTGCTGGCCCTGCATCTAGCCCACTATTTTCTACCTTGTCTAGCAGCAGCTCTCCAGGATTTCCGGCGGGATTCTCTCTTAGAAGGCAGAGGAGTTTTCCAGTGGAGTAATCTAAGTTGTCTTATGTCTGCACACCCATCAGGTGGGAAATGGGAGGCAGTGGGAAAAGATACTTCCGTGTGTCACTGCACTAGCCAGGTGATCAGTGGATGCACATACATGGAAGCTATGAATATGGATGTTAGTGGTACAGGGCCAATCATGAGGTGGAATGAGACAATTGTCTCAGCTGAAGAGTTCAGGGGAGCAGTGAGCTGACATGCTCCTGTATACACCATTCACCTCATCATTGGCTGCTAGACCTGCTGCTGCTGCCAGCACCACCAGCCACCTGGCTGCCTTTCTGGAAAGGTGAGGGCCTCCACCACCCCCTCCATCTCCTCCTTCCTGCCTCATTCTGAAGAAGAACTAAGGGGGTTCTTCATCATACTGAGGCACTCTGGACATGGTGGCTCAGGGAGTACCTGACAAAAAGGGTTGGCAACCCCTGCCTGGAATGCTCCAAATTTCTTTAAATTTAACCCTTCACTTCAGAAAGAGGTCTGAGAAATGAGTAAAATATTCTCTACCCTTTTCTGTCTACCCTGTGAGCTGCTATAAACTCACACTGACAGCCAACCAAATTCCAGTGAATAATAATTGACAGAGAGAAAACACACATGGTTTGGTCTAACTACACAGGCAGTAGATTGGGAACAACAATTGCAGCCACACTTCCAATATGTGAATTCTCTTTTTATCACTATTGGGCAAGAAACAAACCATCATGCAACCAACAAAGTGCATCAACAGTGCATTTAAGAGAGTTGAGGTGTTTTAGCCAATAATTTTATTGTTTCAACTCCTTCTGTAAACAGCTTTGAGATTTTTTACAATAAAGCAGTATATAACTGTTGGACATAAAATACATAAATAAATTTTAGAGTCACTGTGGCCTTTGGGTCTCTTTCCATTTTTAGGAACAAATGAATCTGGCTAATGCCAACTCAAGCCATTTGGTACCGTCTAGCTCAGTTCTGATGACATGGACTAGCATTGGCTCTCCAGGATTCCAGGCAATAGCCTTTTCCAGAAATTGAATTTTGGACCTTTGCATGCAAAACATATGCCCTGCCACTGAGCTACACCCCTTCCCCTGTTTAAAAGAGTATATTTTAAAATTGTTCTTTTCAGTTCACGAATGAATGCACATCATACCTAGGGCAGATCTACACCATTTATTTAAAGCACATTCACCACATATTAGAAGTACATGAATCACACCACAGAATCATGGGAACTGTCATTTGTTAAGGGTGGTGGGAACTATAATTGTGAGGGGTAAACTACACTTCCCAGGATTCTTTAGGGGAAGTCATGTGCTTTAAATGTGAGTTGGATGTGCTTTAAACATATTATGTGGATCTACTTAAACTTTGCCTGCATGTAAATCATTTTAATTAATTTTTTTAAATGGAAATGAGCTATAAAGTTTACTGGGTAACCATGGGCTACACACCATCTCTCAGCCTAATCTGCCCCTCTGGATGAAAACAACAGAGGGGAACCATGACCACCCCAAGGAAGAAGGGCACACTTAACATGTAGAGGAAATAATGATGTACAACCATAGTGTGAAATCATATACTTATCGGGACATAGTATGAAGAAATATTTATATAGGCATGAGTGTCAAAGATGTTTATTATTTACACAACTGGTAAAGATATTTATAGTGCAATCCTATGTTTGTTTACTTAGAAGCAAGTCTCAATGTATTCAATGGGGTTTACTCAAACAGGAAGCATGCACAGAACTGTAACCTCAAATGATAAGGAACTTCACTCACCCAACCCAAAATTCAGAATCATGCCACTTTAAGCTGTTTTGCAATTGTTTATACTTGTTTTTTATGGTTATTGGATTTTAAAGGGATTTATTTCTTATTGTGAGCTGCCTTAGTTTCCAGTCAGCAACCCTACCTCACAGGGTTGTTGGAAATATTCCATACACACACACACACACACACACACACACACACACACACACACACACACTGGATATGTAAAAATACATACACCCCATATAATTGTTTATTGTCAAAACCAGTTGGTCATTGCAGAACATGTTTTTTAAAAAAATAAAATCAGTATTAGTCTCCTTCAGAATAGTGATACCTAAGTAATCCCTGCCTAATTGCTTTAAAAAAATAGGATAGAACAGAGAGAGAAAGCTTTACAAGACAAAGACAATTCTTTGGTGTGTTCACTCAAAAGTCGCACTAATTTACAGTACAATCCTAACTATGTCTACTGAAAAGTAAGTCCTATTGAATTCAATGGGGTTTACTCCATGTATGTGGGACTAGCATTGCAGCTTTAATCCCAGAAAAGTGAGTATAGGATTAAAGCTTCATATTGGGAAGCTTTTCAAAACACTGTCCTCTTGAACACAGGAAAATTTAAACTTGTTTGATTCCTGCACCCAAGAGAGAAAAAGACTGAAAGCTATATCCTTACTCAATTTATGAGATTTTCAGATAAGCAGGAAAAAACAACAGTTTTCTCAACTTGCAATGGAGTCTATTTACTGCCTTGTTAATAAAAATCTTGACTTCACTTATTGGCTACAAACCTGAAAGGGTGGGTTAGAGCAGCCAGCTACAAGCTCATTTAACTGAAGTTGCGGGTGGGGGGGCTGCTGAAGTTTTGGTGTATATATCGTGAACCAAACCACCTAGAAACTTAATTTTTAAAAAAATGAAAGCTGAGAGTCCAGGAATTAAGGTGAGTCACCAGGAGATCTAGAGAGGACCCCAAAAATCTAGAATCTCCAGGTGCAAACCAGAGACCTGGCAACCCTAGAATCCAGTGGTGTGCAAGCTGGGTCTAGTAAATTTATTCCTGTTCTATGGTCCTAAGATTATTCACACACTGTGCTGTAAACAGAAAACAATGAAAACACTTACAATTTCCAAGAAGTAAAGGAACAAGTAGCCTTCCTATCCACTTACAAAATCATACAAACATCTTCAGCATATCTTTTCTCTTTGTATGCTTAAGGTTTATGTCCCAGTTGTTGCTATGCTCTACAGACTGAACTGTTAGGTATATGCTGTCATGATCATCTGAAGTTAACATCATGGCTGTGACTTAGCTTACTCTTCTTTCCTATTTAGGCACATTGTTGAGGCATACTTGTTGGAGCAGTGATTACATACATATATTAATTAACATACATAGCAAAGCAATTCAACTCAGTTTAATACCTTTATTGTGCTGAAACTGCTATATTACTTTTATAGCTTGATATTTAAGATTCCCGGGGATAACCCACCTCATGCGCTGAAAGTAAGTCACAGCACCTCTGAAGTCATGTGTTCAGTCACCACATGAAGGGTCCCACAAGCATAGCAAACTATGCACATAGGACTCTATGTGAGGGGGAATCCTGATTAGTCCTAAACACATGGGTCAGTATGCACATAGGGCCTTTTCACATGACAACCAAACATATGGCTGGTGGGAGGCACCACCAGTGTGTGCATCATCATCAGGGCAGGGCTAGGTAGTGTGATTCCATGACACATGCTTTTAATGTGTAAGGGGGGGAGTTGTGTGAACCTTCTGTATTTATTCATTCATTCTTTAGACACGTGCACACACACAGCCAGTATCTGATCACATACACCCATTGAACAGATGGTCTACACATGCCACTCGTATAGTTCCCTTTCCATCATGCAAGGTCTATTCTATCCAATTGGACTAAAACCTCTTTTCTGCCCTTGCTGAATCAGGATGGCTGTTTCAAAGGCAGTATTCAAAGACGTTATGTTCTGCATGGGTAGGGGCACTGTGTATACACCATCAGATTCCACTGCTGAAGAGGTGAGCTGCAGGTTTTGCCTCTCTCAGAATGGGAGCTCCTGCAAAGGAAACCTCCAGGGAAGCTTCATTCTGTCACCTTAACTTGCAAAGCAACTGCTTTTGTGGGCTTTAGCCAAAACCTTTTAGCTCTTGACCTTTAACATAACAAGACTCTGCAGCAAACACATTCAAAGAACGTACATGCAAATTTAGAGACCAGTGCTTAAATGCTCAAGGAACACTCCTCAGCATGCCTGAGAGACAAGAGGAGTAACCCATCAAAATCCATCTCCTTGCTGTCATTCCAAGTAATACTAAAAAGCACTTTCTTTCATTGAATAATCTGAACATGTACAACCAGATCATGTCCTCATTTACTTCACTTCAATCAGTGAAGATTTTTTTCCAGCACTTTAATATATCAGAGTGCTCTGGGCTGTTCTTGCATATGACAGAACAAGGTGACATCCAAGAATCTGGGGTCCTTGTTAGGTCATATTTCCTGCAGAAGTGAAATGTGGCATGTGCTCTTGATGGCCAATGTGAATCACAATTACATTGAACCATTCAGCTGGAATGTTTATGTTTCTAGGTGGCTCATCTTGAATGTTCAGTTCTTAAATGGAGAATCCAGGCTAAAAACTGAGGAGCAAAAGTTGAGCCTCAGTTATAGGACAAATCTTACAAGATATGAGTGACAGGATTCAAATTGCAATGTACAAACTAAATGTTGGGCACAGCAATTGATGCAATTTTGGATTAATGGTTTTAAAATTCAAACACCTATGTTTATTCAGTGTTCAAATGGAGACGAGATTTCATTTCAGATGGATTGTCAACTGACTCAAAGCCCACCAAGCCATATGGTTGTTGTGCCCTGTATATATTTTGAGCCTCCACATATTATTATTATTATTATTATTATTATTATTATTATTATTATTATTATTATTTATAAGTACATTTCCTCACAAAGCAACCTAAAGTGACTTACAACAATTAAACATTAAAACCAATTATAACAAACAAACCTGTTAAAAACAACAAGCACAAAAACCTGAAAACACAGTACAGATAAAGACAGGTCTGGGAAGACCTGACTTATTAAAAGAGGCCACTAATACCTGAAGCTCTTCAAATTAAGGGCCAAAAGCCCAGGTGAAAATGAAGGCTTTTGCCTGATGCCTAAATATAGATAATGATGGTGCCAGGTGTACCTCCCTGGGGGGGAGAGCATTGCACAAGTGGGGAGCCACTGAAAAGGCCTGTTCTCATGTCACCACCCTCTGGACCTCCCTCAGAGGGGACACACCGAGAAGGGCTTTAGATGAAGAACATAGGGTCCAGGTTGGTTCATGTGGGGAGATGCAGTCTTTGCTTTATTGGGATCCTGAGTTGTATAAGGCTTTTTATGTGAAAACCAGCACTTTGCCCCCTCTAGGATACACACCTTAACATGGTGAGAGTGCTTGAGAGTATCAAAGAAGCTGAGAGTAATGCCGTCAGGAGTCTAGACCAAGAGGCTAGACTCCTAGTAGGGGCACCCAAGGCGGAATTATCAAAGCTGAGACACCAGACCAAGATGCATCCAGACTCAGAGGAAGGTAACGGTAAACTACCTCTGAATACCTTTTACCAGGAAAACCCTATGAATAGACTTTCCAAAATGCAACATGAGATAGTGCTGGAAGATGAGAACCCCAGATCAGATGGCACTCATCAAGTTACTAGGGAAAGACAACTGACAAGTACAAGTAGCGCTGTGACACTGAACTTCATGTGTTTAAATGAAAAATATAGTTTCCCTCATGTTGCTTTAAAGTAAAAAGTGCTAGGCCTGTTTGAAATTATAGCATAGGCAAACTGACAGTATAACCTGCTTGTGTGTTAAATTGCTGACAGTTAATTTACTTGTGTGAGTGTTAAGAGAAAGGCTAATTTGCTGACTTGCATTATCATTGTTTGTTTAAAGCTGCATTTGCAAAACTAAGGTCTCAGGCTTTTTGTTTCAATGTTCAGCTGTGCTGTAGAAAAGTATCAAACTTTGTTGCAGATACAAGGCTAAACTGAACATAACAAGTTGTGAAAAACAAGTTCCAAATACGGACTTAGGAAAAGGGGATGTTACCAGAAGGAGATGGGCAGGGATTAAAGTGATGTAATTATGATCATAATGATGCATGAATAATTAGTAAAACAAAGTTGATAGAAGACTTGACTGTGCCTAGTTGAGTCAGAACTAGCTTGCTACTTCTCCATGTGCACGTGCTAGTAATAAATATACTCCATCCTCCATCTTGTTTCGTTCGTTCTTGAGCTCTATTGGGTGAGTATCTGGGAGCGAATCCAGCCACTAGGACCCCTAAAAGGGGCCAGGGCGTATTGTTTATAACAATTTGGCGACATTCCGCCGGGACATCATCTTGCTGGCATTCCTCTTTGTCTCGGACGTGGTCTCTGCAGGGGGTTGGGAAGAGCGCTCCAGGCTATCTTCAGCCTGCCCAAGCCTGTGGGAGTGGATCGGGGCGACGAGGTATTGCTGAGATGACTCCCTTTTAAATCGAAACAAGGTTGGAGCGGAGCAGGGGATTGAACATTCCAACGTTCCTGGTTGGCAGTGGTAAGGAGCCCAGTGGGCTTAAATGTGAAGAGAGTGGTGTGTGAGAGTGTGTGTATGAGACAGGGCTTATCCGCAGCGGTTTACCCTGAAGGGAGAGTGGACCTCCAGTAGTGCGTTTCCCACATCCTCGCGAGAGGCTGGGCCACGAACAGAGGGAAGCGGGTGTTGTAAGTCATCTGTCTGTTGTTTCGTCTTAGACACTTCCCCTGGTAGATAGGAAGGGCTACCCGAGTGTCACAAGTCATCTGCAAAGGGCAGTGGGGACTGGGCACGGGAGAGATGGGGAATGGTGCTTCGAAACAGGAGGGGACAGAGGGGACAGTCAAGAAAGGGTCCAGAAAGAGTCAGAAGAAAAAGGGCGATTGGAAAATGACCCCCCTTGAATGTATTTTGCAAAATTTCTCTAGGTTCAAGAAAAGTGTTGTTTCTTCTGGAGGGCTGGTCCCGAATGAAGAGCAATTGTTAACATTTTGTAATGAAGAGTGGGTGCAGTTGGGTATTGATTGGCCACTGGGAGGGACGTTTAACATTACAAGGGCTCGGCAGTTGGAAGCCACCCTCTATGATATGCTGCCAGACGAGACAACCTCATGGTGGTATGCTAGGGGGTGGAGAATCATCTGCCTAGACCCCCCACAAGAGTGTGCGCTGGAGATGGCCTTGGCTCAATGCCAAATTAATAAAGGAAAGAAATTGGAAATAAAGCCCCCAGTCCTCCAGGCAGAAGAAGAGGAATGGCTGGTTTCGCCTACGGCCCCACCTCCGGCCATTCCTTTGCCAGCACCACCAGTACCACCAGTGCCACTGCAGGCAGTTCAGCCACCACAGGTGGTCCAACCGCCATCAGCCCAAGTTGTGCCACTCATCCAAGCTCAGGCTGGACCATCAGTTCAGGCTGTGCCATCAGCTCAAGTACAGCCCCCAACGTATCAACAGTCTATTTTTCGCAGACCCAGTCCACTAGTTTTGGAACCCTTTCTGGAAATACAGCAACGTTACAAGACTTAAGCCAATCACCCATTGCTGGAACTTCGTCTGGAACTGCAGTAACGTTCCAGGATTTAAGTCAATCTTTAGGACGGATAAGACAAGAATATGATATTTTGGATCGTTATGCCTATTCTGTGCTACAAAGCCAGGGTTTAGGAGCTTCGCCCCAAATGATTAACCCACGTCTCCAGATGATTGAGGAAGTTAGGAGGGAGAATCAAGAAGTGGATGGACACATCTTGCGGAGTGGGCGGACATATAGTTCCACTCCCATAAGTAGAGACGCAGACAGAAATAACCCTGTACCACAGGATATTTTGGCTGATGCCTCTCACTTTATGGCACCAATGCGAGAGATGCTAGATGGCCAGGGACAAATTGCCTATGTACATGTGCCCTTTACTACTTCTGATTTATATAATTGGAAAAATCAGATGCCAGGCCTGAGAGAAGACCAAGATAAACATTGCCAATTGTGGGAGACTATTTTTGCTAGCCACCACCCTACTTGGGCGGATATACAGACATTGATGAATACCCTTCTTAGTTCAGAGGAAAAGTCATTAGTACTCTCCCAAGCCACGGCTCTTGCATTGGAAGAGCAAAGACAAGGTGGCAACGCACCTGGTCTAGCCCCAGTACATGTTTTACCAACTGTGGACCCTCGTAGGTGGATTCAAACTCCAGGAGTAGGAGCCCCTGAGATTACTAGGTATAAAAGACTGATTTTATATGGACTTAAGCATGCCATCCCCAAGCCAATGAATGTGGCAAAATTATATGAAATTCATCAGGAGAAAGAGGAAACTCCCTCTTCCTTCCTTAACCGCCTTACTACAGCTATGCGGAGATTTACTACCCTTAATCCCGAGGCAGCTGAAAATCAATGGCTTCTAATTTCCTTGTTTATTGGCCAAAGTTCTTCAGACATTCGAAAGAAACTACAGAAGGTGGAAGGAGTTATGGGGATGGGACTTGGGCAAATAATAGACATTGCGTTTAAGGTCTATGTAAATAGGGATGAAACAAGTAAGAAGGAAGAAGGAAAGTTGATGAAAAAGCAATGCAGCATGCTTGAGAAGCAATGTGACTTGATTGTGGCAGTGGTTGGTGTAAACCAAAGAGGCAAGGAAAGAGGGCCAAGGATGAGACTAGAGAAGGACCAGTGTGCCAAGTGCTTGAAAAAAGGTCATTGGGCGAAAGACTGCAGAAATGAGAGGGTTCCTAGGGCCCGCCAGGATGAGAGAAGAGGCCCGTACGGCTATAGAGAGGTCCCTGGCTCTAGGGACGACTACAGGGAACCCAGGACAGTCTCAAGTTCTGATCCAAATCCACCTTACATCCGGATGGCGGCTGCCAGAGGGCAACAGGAGGAATCAGAGTGAAGGTGGACAGGATATGAGGGCGGCTCGTGGGAAGAACCATATGTGTTCCTTACCCTGAATAATTCGGTGGTCCAAGGATTAGTGGATACAGGAGCGGCCTTCTCTATGATTCCACGAGCAATGTCCCGTCTACCCTTGACCCTCACTAAAGAAACTAAAGATGTAATGGGAATAGAAGGACAGCGTCGTCAAGTCCCTTTGTCCCAACCCATACAGGTACACCTTCCAGGGATAGAAGATAAACAACAGTATTTTACACATCAGTTTTTGGTTTTGGATGGTTGTCCCATTGCAATATTTGGAAGAGATCTTCTAGCAAAACTTCAGGCCCAGATCACTTTTAGAGGAAACACCTTGGAAGTAGTGATACCAAAGCAGCAAGAATGCGCTTTTCAAATGATCTTAAGGGGGGAGCCAGAGGCCAAAGAGAAACAACAGTGGGAGGCCCCAGAAGGAATCCACCCTGATGTTTGGGCCAGGAAGAATAATCCTGCTCGTGCGGTTAACGCTGAACCAGTGAAGGTCAGGTTGAAGCCTGGGGTAGGCCCAACTCCAGTACATCCATTTCCTTTGAAACTAGAAGTACGCTTGAGCCTGAAGGAATTAGTGACAGACTTCATCCGATACCAATGGTTACATCAAACTACTAGTCCACACAATACCCCCATATTTGGAGTTTCCAAAGAAGGCCGCCCAGGACAGTATAGGATGGTGCAAGATTTGCGAATTATCAACGAAAAAGTCCTAGAAGACGTCCCAGTAGTACCAAATCCACATACTTTGTTGGCTCATGTACCTGGCAATACCACCCGATTTACTGTCATCGACTTGAAAGATGCATTCTTTTCAATACCCCTTCATGAGGACAGCCAAGACCTTTTTGCGTTTCAATGGGAAGATCCAGTTGACCATTGGCAGTGTCAGCTAACATGGTCTGTATTGCCTCAAGGATTTATCAGTTCCCCATCTGAATTTACAAAGGCTTTGCAGAAAGATTTAGGACCATGGTATAAACAACAACCAAAGTCAGCATTGCTGGTCTACGTGGATGATCTTTTGATCTGTAGCCCAGATAAGAGGAGCAATGAGCAGGATGCTGTGAGCCTATTGAATCATTTACATGCCTGTGGATATCAAGTGTCCAAGGATAAGGTACAATGGAACCAGAAGCAAGTGACGTACCTAGGATACCAGCTATCACAGGAGGGACGAATGTTGTCAACTGAAAGGCGGACGGCGATCTGTGGTTTACCAGCACCGACGAATGTCAGAGAACTACGATCATTTTTGGGTTTGGCTGGCTTTTGCCGACAATGGATACCAAATTACAGCAGTTATGCCACTCCCTTGTATGAGTTACTGAAGAAGGAAATAGATTGGAAATGGACTAAAGAATGTAACCAAGCTTTTGAAAACATCAAACGAGCTTTGCAGAAATCACCAGCCTTAGCCTTACCAGATGGGCTCAAACCATACAGACTTTATGTTTCAGAAAACAAGGGAACTGCGAGTGGAGTTTTGACACAGCAGTGGGGCCCTGACCATCTACCTGTGGGCTACTACTCATCTCAACTGGATCCTGTAGCAAAAGGATGGCCAGCATGCCTACGTATTGTGGCAGCCACAGGAATCCTTTTGAAGAAAGCTGAGAAGATCATGATGGGAGCCCCTGTGGAAATGCTGGGACCACATGATTTGAGAAGAATCCTGGGAGAGAAAGCAGCTAAGGTTCTCAGTCCAAGTAGGCTTACCCAGTATGAACAACAGTTGCTGGGACGACAAGGCTTACGTTTGAAAGCTTGTAATACTCTGAATCCAGCGACACTACTGCCTCAACCAGGAGAATTGGTGCATGATTGCATCCAGGCACTGGAATGCTAATTGAAACCTCGAGTAGATTTGACGGATCAGCCAATAACTGGGCGACACATATATATAGATGGAAGTTCGAAGGTGATAGATGGACAACGGTATGCCGGCTACGCTGTGTGTGAAGATCTGAAGGCCATAAAGAGTGTCAAGTTACCAGCCATCTATTCAGCACAAATGGCCGAATTGGCTGCAGCCATAGATGCTTTAAGGGAATTGGACCAGCAGGAAGGGAATATATATACTGATTCCAAGTATGTATTCCAAACGGCACATGCCTTTGCTATGTTATGGAAAGAAAGAGGTTTTATTAAAAGTGATGGGCACAGAATTGAGCATCAACAGATGATAAAGGAATTTTTGGACTGTGTTCAACTACCAAAGAAAGTAGCTATTATCCATATGAAGGCCCATGGGAAAGAAACAGATCCAGCTAGGTGGAAAGGAAATCACCAAGCGGATGAGGCAGCAAAGGAAGCAGCGCTGAGTGGACAGCCGTTGGAGAAGAATTTAATGAACATCATGATCCCATGGAGAGAATTGATTCCTCAATATTCTAAGAAGGAGGAAGATGCTGCAGTACAGTATGGGGCTCAGAAGTTACCTAATGGTTGGTGGCAGTTATCCACAGGATTAATTTTCGTCCCAAGAACAGTGCTTCGAGCCCTTGTAACGGAGATACATAGACAGACTCACCTTGGAGGCAACGCTTTAGGGGACCTTCTAATCAGACAAGTAGTTGCACCAGGACTATATGAAGAGACAAAGCGAGCAGTATATGGATGTACTATTTGTGCAGCGACTAATCCTGCTCCAAAGCCACCACCAGCTATGGGAGGAAGAACATGGGCCTACTATCCTTTCCAGAGACTACAAATTGACTTTGCAGAGTTAGCTAGGTGTCAAGGATACAAATACTTGTTAGTAATTATTGATCAGTTGACTGGATGGGTGGAGGCATTTCCAACTCGAAACGCAACAGCTACGGTGGTTGCAAAGCCTTTGTTAAAGGAAATTTTTCCAAGATACTAATAATAATAATAATAATAAATTTAATTTATGTGTCGCCTATCTGGCCAATGGCCACTCTAGGTGACGTACATACAATAAATATGGCACAATACAATATAAAAATACAGTGAAATATATAAATTATAAGAGCAAACAATACATAATAGGAGGCATTTAAAACAGAAGAATATTAAGCCTCCCCAGAAGTCCCGAAAACCTGCTGAAAAAGCCAGGTCTTTAAGGCCTTGTGGAACATATTCAGGGAAGAAATGTGCCGAAGATCTTGTGGGAGGGAGTTCCAGAGGGTGGGGGCCGCCACTGAAAAGGCCTTCTCTCTAGTGCCCGCCAACCTAGCTGCTTTAGTTGGCGGGACTGAGAGAAGGCCTTGTGTGGCCGATCTTGTCAGGCAGCATGATTGGTGGCGTTGTAGGCGCTCCTTTAGATAAACTGGGCCGAGACCGTGTAGGGATTTAAAGGTTAAAACCAACACCTTGAATTGGGCCCGGAAAACGACTGGAAGCCAGTATAGATCGAACAACACTGGTGTGATGTGGTCCCGGCGACGACTGTTTGTGAGCAATCGAGCCGCCGCATTTTGAATAAGTCGTAGTTTCCGGACCGTTTTCAAGGGTAACCCCACGTAGAGCGCATTACAGTAATCTAATCGAGAGGTGACCAGGGCATGTACTACCAGTGGGAGCTGATGAACAGGAAGGTAGGGTTGCAGCCTACGTATAAGGTGTAGTTAGTACCAAGCTGCCCGGCTCACAGCCAAAATCTGAGCCTCCATGGACAGCTTGGAATCAAGTACAACCCCGAGGCTGCGGACCTGGTCCTTTAGGGGTAAACTCACCTCATTGAACTTCAGGTCAACGGTTCCCAACCTTCTCTTGTCCCCCACGAGCAGTACCTCGGTCTTGTCGGGGTTCAGTTTCAGCCTATTCCTTCCCATCCATCCGCTCACGGACTCCAGGCACTTGGACACGGTCTCCACAGCCAACTCTGGTGAAGATTTAAATGAGAGATAGAGCTGAGTGTCATCCGCATATTGGTGACACTGCAGCCCAAATCTCCTGATGATTGCCCCCAGCGGCTTCATATAAATGTTAAATAGCATGGGAGAGAGGATAGAACCCTGTGGCACACCACAATTGAGAGGCCAAGGGTCTGAAACCTCCTCCCCCAATGCCACCTGTTGGTACCTATCAGAGAGAAAGGAGCGGAACCACCGTAATACAGTGCCTCCTATTCCCAATCCCTCTAGGCGATATAAAAGGATACTGTGGTTGACAGTATCAAAAGCCGCTGAGAGAGGACAAGGAAGGTAAATTCTCCCCTATCTAATGCCCTCCTCATATCATCTACCAGAGCGACCAAGGCTGTTTCAGTTCCATGACCAGTCCTGAAGCCCGATTGGTATGGATCTAAGTAATCCGTTTCATCCAAGTGTGTCGACAACTGATTGGCCACCACTCGCTCAATGACCTTGCCCAAGGATGGTAAATTCGAAATTGGGCAAAAGTTATTAAAAACTTGGGGATCCAAGGAGGGCTTCTTTAAGATGGGCTTTACAATTGCCTCCTTGAGGGCTGATGGCATCACACCCTCTTTCAAAGATGCATTTACCACCGCCTTGATCCCCTCACCCAACTTCTCTCTGCATCTCATGATGAGCCATGATGGGCAAGGGTCAGTTAGACAGGTGGTAGGCCTTACAGTCGAGAGCACCTTGTCCACATCCTCAGAAGAGAGAGGCTGAAAATGATCCCAGCATACCGGCATGCAACCGGTCAACTCCGATTCATTCACTGTATCCACGGCGCACGGGATCGAGCTCTGTATGTGTTCGATTTTATCAGCAAAGTGCTTAGCCAAAGTGTCACAGGAGGCTTTTGACTGTTCCAAGGGTTCCTGAGCAACTGGACCGACCAGGCTTCGGACCACTTGGAACAACCTCCTGGGACAGCACTCTGCAGACGCAATAGAGGCAGTAAAGAAAGCCTTCTTTTCTGTCCTTATTGCCACTTGGTAGGCAGTTACTGCTGCTCTAACTTGTGTCCGGACACCTTCGGAGCGGGATTTCCGCCACCGGCGTTCTAGTCGTCTCACCTCCTGTCTCAGAATACACAGCCGTGGTGTATACCACGGTGCTAACTGAGTTCTATTCAGGGGGAGAGGACATTTTGGAGCCACCCGGTCTAACGCCCCGGTGATCTTTCCATTCCACTCCATCACCAGGTTGTCAACCGGGCAACCTTCAGCAGGTTCCAGTTCCCCTAGCGCAGTCAGGAATCCATCAGGATCCATCAGGCGCCTGGGGCGGACCATTCTAATAGGTCCATCACCCCTGCGGAGAGGGTGTGGCAGCGTGAAGTCCATGTTTACCAGATGGTGATCTGACCATGACACAGGAGTGGAAAGAACCACTCCCAACTTCAGAGCACTTTTCTCCTCTCCCAGGACAAATACAAGGTCGAGAGCATGACCAGCTACATGGGTGGGCCCAGTATTACTGAGGTGCAGTTCCCAGGAAGCCATGGTTTCCAGGAAATCCCAAGGGGCTCCAGTGAGAGTGGTCCCAGCATGCACGTTGAAGTCACCCAGCACTAACAATTCTGGGGACAACGCCCGTACAGCCGAGACCACCTCCAGCACCTCGGCCAGGGAGTCTGCTGTGCAGCGGGGTGGGCGGTACACCAGCAGGATCCCCAAACTGCCCTTCGGGCCCAACCTCCAGTACATGCAGTCAACAAACTTGGTCCTATAGAGAGGAGATCTGGCAAAAACCAAGGACTCCCGGTAAATGACTGCCACACCCCCTCCCCGCCTGCCCACCCTCGGCTGCTGTGCACAGCGGAAACCTGGCGGACACATGGCCTCGAGAATGGGTGCAGAGGCCTCATTCAGCCAAGTCTCCGTAATACATGACAGGTCTGCACACTCATCCAAGATCATGTCATGGATGAGTGAAGTTTTTTGTACCACAGACCTGGCATTGCACAACAGCAGACGAAGGTCGGTAGGAACCTTGCGTCCCCCAGTTATCGTCTGGTTTTGGGCAGACCCGGAACAGGGGATGGGTATAATGCATCTACCCCCTGTTCCCCTATGCTGGCGTGGTCTGCCTACAGCACCTTTCCAGTGCCTGCCGCCCAGTCTTTCAATGACTTGGCCCCTCACCTCCCCTGTCACATCCCCTCCTGACTTGCACATACTCTATCCCTGCCCGCCAATCAACAGGCCACCCAGTCTAAAACAATAATAGACCATAAACCCACCCCCAAGTGATAAATAACAAAAATAAAACAAAATAAAATACAGTTAAAATCAATATAATTAAAAATTACATCTCAGTCGCACATCCACACATCCATGTATCCATACACACTCCAGTCAACCCAGCACAATATCCTTCCACACCAGTGTCCAAGCCCCGCTCCACAGTAATAGCGGGCAGCAGCAGCAAGAGCCACTGCGATGGTAGCCCAGCAGCGACAGAACAGACCCGAAGCGATCCAACAATGGCAGAGCAGCAGCAACAGTCACAGAAGCCGCGTCCCGCCACACCAAGAACGACCAGCAGATGGCAGCACCAAGCCTGGCGAGAGAGGTTGCAACGGCAACAACAGCACCAGAGGCCCCGGCGTGATAGGCCGCAACGAAAAAGCGGTAGCGGGAACGGCGGCAGCAACAGCACGGACAACGATGTTCTGGGTGGCAGCACAACCGGGCGAGCCAGCGACGGGCAGCAGCACAGTCCGCAGCGACAGAAGCGGCGACACACGGGCGGGCAGCGACGGCGATGACGCGGCGGATCCGGCTGCAGCAATGGCGTCCCAAGGGCGGCACAACCGCAACCAGGCAGCAAAGCCACGGTAGCGACGGCGACAACGGGCCGGCAGCAGCACAGCACAGCACAGCCCAACAGCAGCAACAACGCACACAGGCGGCACCAACAGCAAAAACGAGGCCGGCCCAGGCAGCACGCCCCGCAACGACATCAGCGACAACAGCGAGCAGCGGCAGAGCCAAGGTCCCCAGCCATGGAGGTAGACAACAATAGCCAGTCCGTGATGACATGCAGACAGGTAAACAGGCAGATAGATGGCAATGTAGTAGGTGGAATAATGGCATCTGAAGGTTTTTTAAGAGCTGAAACGCGGAGCTCCCTGCCGAGCGTCTGTCTCTGCCGCCATCTTCTACACACACACACACACACACACAAAAACATGCCAGAGACATTTGAGTCAGATCAAGGACCGCATTTTGTAAGCAAGATAATTTGTGCTGTAAGTGGGGCCTTGGGGTTCAAGTGGAACCTTCATACTCCATGGAGACCACAATCATCCGGTCAAGTTGAACGCGCTAACCGGACGGTTAAGACTTTGTTGACTAAGTTATGTCAAGAAACCAAATTGAATTGGGTAACAGCATTGCCATTGGCTTTGACCATTATGAGAAATACTCCAAGGGGAAAAACGAAATTGACTCCTTTTGAGTCACTGTTTGGCAGACATCCCATTGAGCCTGGGCCCCAGACAGAGATTAGTGGGGAATTGGGGAACAGACAGTTATTAGAGTATGTTACTGCCTTGCAGGGTGTTTTGTCCTCTATTCACAGGCACAATCGTGAGTTTCAGAGGTTACCCTTGGATGTGGCGATCTATCAATATCAACCCGGTGATTGGGTACGAGTCCGGAAGTGGAAGCAAGAGCCCTTGCAGCCCACGTGGGGACCGCCTGAGCAGATTATCCTGATTACCGAATCGGCAGTAAAACTCGTAGGTCATAAGCGATGGGTCCACGCTAGCCGGATAAAGAGAGCAGAGCCTGTCATTACTGAGGAACCAGAGAAGGGAGTAGCCAAGGACTCCCCACCTGGAGGGGTAAAGGATCAAGCGCCTGAAGAAAAGTGGTTGTCGGAAACCGTGCCGGGTTTCAACCTGAAGCTCAAGTTGAAGAGACAGAGAGATTGAGATTGTATGGGAGGGTGTCCCCCGACACCACCGCCAGCAGTGTTTCCCAGTGATTGGAGGGGAGACACCTGGGGTCGTGTTACAGTAACTGTTATTTTGCCTCGTGTCCCTAGAATTGTGGATACACATAAAAGTCCTTTTCAAGATTATAACCTTATTTTACAAACAAATCTCACCCATCGACGACGTGTGTGGCGTAGATGGGCGGATCGATACATCCTTGATCAAGGCCCTTAAGCCAATGGGAGGAAGTGTTCCACCTCTCCCATTAATTGCAATTATAGCTGAAAGAGATGAAAGAAACCGAGGAACGTACCTTCGGGTTCCTGTAGTAGTGATCCAGCAATGGCCACCTTTAACTGGTTCATGCCTTGATAGACCATATCAGTGGCATACAGTAGTTCGGAGGACTTGGGTAAATCACAGAATTCCGAATAGTAATATTAGGTAAAGATCTAAGTTATACCTTATGTCAAGATGGGAAGAAACTCTGCAGGTATCAACTCTCTGGGCTTTAAGCTTATGTTTGGTACTATTTTGTGTCTCATTTCTTTATCTGTGGTATATATCTGCTTCCCAACTTCTTTTTCCACGCAAGAAACGAGAATACGCAGAGGTCAAAGGCGCTCATTCCAGAAGGAAAAAAGGGAAAATGTGTTTGTTGAACTCGCTCAAGAGGTAGCCAAAGGATTTAACCTTAGCAATTGTTGGGTCTGTGGCAATCCAAGAGGGTTTCCCCAGTGGCCATGGATGGCAATACCTCTCAACCCCAAGTGGTTATTAAGTAACCTTAGTGAGGTACACAATGGAATGGGAGTTTGGAAAACGAGTCACTGGTGGTATTTAAATTGGATTCCTACCGGCCAGTATTGTATTTCACAGAACTCTACTAAGGCAATACATTGGCTCGGAAATAGTAAGTGTAATTGGACTCTCCAATATGCTACTCGATATTATCCAGGACCTGGAGAGACCACCACTCCTTGTGCCTTGTGGAGTAATGGAACACATGTGGCATTAAAGAATGGTACTTGGGCACCATGTATTCAGATGAAAAAGGATGGGACAAATGATTCATATTCATGTCGTACCCATTGGAATAATTTAACTCAAGAGGGACAGTTATGTGCCTGGTTCAAAAGTAACAAGAATCAGTCCCTCAATAGAAAAGAATGGATTTGGCACCATTTAAATGGGACAGTAGTGAGTGGATTCCAAAACTATTGGGCAGTCTCTAACCATACAAAACCAGGGTGTGTCTGCAAATGGAAAAATGAAACAAGGTTATGGAGATGTACAGTAACCCAGGCTAGTTTAAGCCCTCTTGGAAATGAATCATACTACATCCCATATCAAATTAATAAACCCATGTTTAACAAAGAAGCACTTCCGGCATTAAAAGGTCATTATTGGATTTGTGGATCTGTAGCCTACTCAATTTTACCAATTAACTGGACAGGCATATGTTATATTGGGATTATACAACCCCAATATGCAATAAAAAGTGGAGGTTTGAATCCCTTAATCCCAGTGTTTGATGAAGAACAGTCTGAAAGAAAGAAAAGGGCACTTGATCTTTCTTTGACAAAGGGCCAAGGGAATGATTGGGAAGATACTTGGCCTCCAGAACGTATTATTGCAACTTACGATCCTTCCTCATGGGCACATGATGGCACAGCGGGATACCGTGGTCCAATATATATTTTGAATCGCCTCATTAGACTCCAGGCAGTATTAGAGATAATAACCAATCAAACAGCTAAAGCCCTAACATTGCTTGCTGATCAATCAACACAAATGAGAGAGGCTATACTCCAAAACAGACTGGCCTTGGATTATTTGTTAGCCAAAGAAGGAGGGGTCTGTGGACTCCTAAATTTGACAGAGTGTTGTTTGAGAATTGATGACAATGGCAAAATAATAAAAGACATAGCTAACAAAATCAAAAAGCTTGCTTATACTCCAGTGCAAACCTGGAAAGGAATAAATCTTGGAAACTGGGGAAGTTGGTTCAATTGGTTTGGAGGAATGAAGACAATGATTGTATTGGTTGCTCTGATTCTAATGGGATGTATGATTTTGCCTTGTTTGATGCCCATAATTATGAATGGTATTCGTAGTATAGCAGATAATGCAGCTAAGAATAGTATGCAGATGTATGGTAAAATTATGTATCAACAAATAATTCAAAATGAAGAAGCTATATGATATAAATATCAAAAAGCTTCTAAGGGGGGAATTGTGACACTGAACTTCATGTGTTTAAATGAAAAATATAGTTTCCCTCATGTTGCTTTAAAGTAAAAAGTGCTAGGCCTGTTTAAAATTATAGCATAGGCAAACTGACAGTATAACTTGCTTGTGTGTTAATTTGCTGACAGTTAATTTACTTGTGTGAGTGTTAAGAGAAAGGCTAATTTGCTGACTTGCATTATCATTGTTTGTTTAAAGCTGCATTTGCAAAACTAAGGTCTCAGGCTTTTTGTTTCAATGTTCAGCTGTGCTGTAGAAAAGTATCAAACTTTGTTGCAGATACAAGGTTAAACTGGACATAACAAGTTGTGAAAAACAAGTTCCAAATATGGACTTAGGAAAAGGGGATGTTACCAGAAGGAGATGGGCAGGGATTAAAGTGATGTAATTATGATCATAATGATGCATGAATAATTAGTAAAACAAAATTGATAAAAGACTTGACTGTGCCCAGAGCTTGGAAAAGTTACTTTTTTGAACTACAACTCCCATCAGCCCCAGCCAGCGCCATGCTGGCTGGGGCTGATGGGAGTTGTAGTTCAAAAAAGTAACTTTTCCAAGCTCTGACTGTGCCTAGTTGAGTCAGAACTAGCTTGCTACTTCTCCATGTGCACGTGCTAGTAATAAATATACTCCATCCTCCATCTTGTTTCGTTCGTTCTTGAGCTCTATTGGGTGAGTATCTGGGAGCGAATCCAGCCACTAGGACCCCTAAAAGGGGCCAGGGCGTATTGTTTATAACAGCGCTGTGACTAATGACACCACTGGGTCAAAGCCGAAAGGAAGCCCAGAGGCTGAAGCACACAGATACAAAAGGAAAGTCCGGAGTTGTACAATGTATAAAATAGGAACATGGAATGTGAGAGGCATAAACCAGGGAAAGCTAGAAATTGTCAAGAAAGAAATGGAACATATCAATATTACAATACTTGGCATGAGTGAATTAAAATGGATGGGAATGGGACTTTCAATCAGGCAACTACAAAATATTTTATGCAGTAAATGAGAAATTAAGAAGAAATAGGGTTGCTCTAATAGTGAGAAGTGATGTAGCAAAAGCAATTAGGAGCTATAATGCAAGGACTGAGCGAGTAATATCAATGAGACTAATGGGAAACCTATCAACATAACCATCATCCAAGTCTATGCTCCAACGGCAACACAGAAGAGGAAATGGAGAGATTTTATGCAGAAGTACAGGAAGAAATTGATCACACACCAAAACAGGATGCTCTGATAATCATGGGGGACTGGAATGCAAAAACAGGGAACAGAGAAGAACTAGAAATTGTGGGGAAATGGGGCTTAGGAAATAGAAATGAAGCAGGAGACAGACTTATTGAATTCTGTGAAGCCAATAATTTATTTCTTCCAAACACATTTTTCAAGCAACCGAAAAGACAACTGTATACATGGACATCACCAAATGGTCAATACAGGAATCAAATGAATTAAATAACTGGCAGCAGAACATGGAGAAGTTCCATACTTTCTGCGAAAAGAAGACCAGAAGCAGACCGCAGTACAGATCATGAACTGGTCATATCGAAAATCAGAGTAAAGCTAAAGAAGAACAGAAAAGCAATCATAATGCAAAATTACCATTTAAATAACATCCCAGAAGAATATAAAGATCAAATAACAAAGCAATTTGAGGCTTTAAACCTGATAGAGAACCAGAAGAACTATGGAGTAACATTATCTCCATAATGTCATTCCTTGGAGACATCATCAGGAAAGAATGCAAAACGACAATACCACTAGTTAAAAAAGACCTCAATGGATGACTGATGAAACTCTTAAAATGGTTAAAAATAGAAGGAAAGCAAAACTAAAAGGAGAGAGAAACATAGTTAAACCCTAAATGCAATAATACAGCAACTAGTACATAGGAACCAAGAGAACTACTACAATAATTAATGTACAGAAATAGAAAAAATGGAAACGGACTGCCTTCAAGTCGATTCTGATTTATGATGACACTATGAATAGGGTTTTCATGGTAAGCAGTATTCAGAGGTGGTTTACCATTGCCTTCCTCTGAGGCTGAGAGGCAGTGACTGGCCCAAGGTCACCCAGTGAGCTTCATGGCTGTGTGGGAATTCCAACCCTGGTCTCCCAGGTTGTAGTCCAACACTCTAACCACTATGCCACACTGGCTCTCACAGAAATAGAAGAGGATAATAAAAAAGGTAGAACAAGAGCACTATTCCAAAAGATTAGAGAAATCAAAGGGAAATTCAAACTAAGAGTAGGGATGTTGCATAATCAACAGGGAAACACACTGACTGACCAAGATAAAATAAAAGGAAGATGGAAGCAATACACTGAAGAATTATATAAAAGAGTTGCAAGGATGACAGATTCATTGCTGGAGGAACCATATGAAGAAGAACCAGAAATTTTAGAATGTGCGGTGAAAGCCGCACTTAAAATACTTGGAAGAAACAAATCACCAGGAATAGATGTAGCAGTTGAGTTGCTACAAGATACTGAGACTGAATCTGTCCAAATTTTGACAAAAATTTGTCAAGAAATATGGAAAACTAAACAATGACTAGAAGCATTCAATATGCATCCCAATTCCAAAGAAAGGGGATCCCAAGGAATGCAGTAATTATCGAACTATTGCCTTAAAATCCCAAGCAAGTGAAGTAATGCTCAAGATTCTACAATAAAGGTTCTTACCATATATGGACCGAGAATTGCCAGATGTCCAAGCTGGATTTTGAAAGGGAAGAGGCACCAGAGATCATATTGCAAACATACATTGAATAATGGAACAGATCAAGGAATTTCAGAAGAAAGTCACCCTGTGTTTTATAGATTACAGCAAAGCCGTTGATTGCGTAGATCATGAAAAACTATGGAATGCTTTAAAGGAAAAGGGGGTACCACACCATCTGATTGTTCTAATGTGCAGCCTATACTCTGAACAAGAGGCTACTGTAAGGACAGTATATGGAGAAACTGACTGGTTCCCCATCGGAAAGGGTGTGAGAGAGGGGTGTATTTTATCGCCCTAGTTCAGCCTTTCCCAACCAGTGTGCCTTCAGATGTTGTTGGATCACAACTCCCATCAGCCTCATCCAGCATTGCCAATGGCTGAGGCTGATGGGAGTTGTGGTCCAACAACATCTGGAGGCACATCGGTTGGGAAAGGCTGCCCTAGTTGTATAATCTATATGCAGAACATATCATAGGGAAAGTGGGATTGGGCCAAGATGAAGGAGGTATGAAAACTGGAGGGAGAAATATCAATAATTTAAAATATGCAGACAATACCATACTACTAGCAGAAACCAGTAATGACCTGAAACAAATGCTGATAAAATTTAAAAAGGAAAGCACAAAAGCAGGACTATAGCTGAATGTCAATAAGACTAAGGTAATGACAACAGAAGTTATATGTAACTTCAAAGTTGATAATGAGGATATTGAACTTGTCAAGGATTATCAATACTTTGGTGCAGTCATTAACCAAAATGGAGACAATAGTCAAGAAATCAGAAGGCTAGGACTGTCAAGGGCAGCTATGAGAGAACTAGAAAAGATCCTCAAATGCAAAGATGTATCACTGAACACCAAAGTCAGGATCATTCAGACCATGGTATTCCCGATCTCTATGTATGGATGTGAAAGTTTGGACAGTGAAAAAAGGGGATAAGAGAAAAATCAGCTCATCTGAAATGTGATGTTAGATGAGAGTTTTGCGGATACCATGGACCGCAAAAAAGACAAATAATTGGGTGTTGGAACAAATTAAACCAGAACTATCACTAGAAGCTAAAATGATGAAACTGAGGTTATCATACTTTGGACACATCATGAGAAGACCTGATTCCCTAGAAAAGACAATAATGCTGGGAAAAACAGGAGTAGAAAAAGAGGAAGACCAAACAAGAGATGGATTAATTCCATAAAGGAAGCCACAGATCTGAACTTACAAGATCTGAACAGAGTGGTTTACAACAGATACTACTGGAGGTCGCTAATTCATAGGGTCGCCATAAGTTGTAATCGACTTGAAAGCACATAACACACACACACACAGGACTTTGCACTGAGCCGGGAAACTAACTGGTACCTGGTGCAGTCATGCCAGTACTGGTGTAATATGTTTTGACCATCCTGCCCCAGTCAACAATCTGGCTGCTGAATTCTGCACCAGCTGCAGTTTCTGAACCATCTTCAAAGGCAACCCCACATATAACACATTGCAGGAATCCAACCTAGAGGTTACCAAAGCATAGACAACTGAAGAATTCTAAGACATTAAAGTTTAATACATTTGATTTGTAGACATTTAGTGATTTTTAATACATGGAAGATCAAAATAAAGTCACCCCACTGAATATTTTCATACTTTGTAGCAGTAGAGTCACCAGACCATTTAAGGGACATTGTTTTAATATGTTGTTCTGAACTTGGCAACCCAAGAGAACATAATGAACAATCCTCACTTAGGGGCTTAACAGCTTTATAGGATATAATGAGCATGCTTTATTTATTTATTTATTTATTTATTTATTTATTCGATTTATTTCATTCGATTTCTATACCGCCCACAGCCCAAGGGCTCTCAGGGCGGTGCACAACATGGATAAAATACAATAAAATCACAAAAACAGCAAAGTATACATTATTAAACAAATAGCTTTACTTTCAGAACACTCCAGTTCTAATGGTCTTCATGTAGTTATGGCAAGGATCCTCGCAAATCGCCTCCTGCAGATCTCAGAGGATGTCCTCCCCGAATCTCAAAATGGGTTCCCCCTTCCAGGGGGACAGTGGACATGATCTTCACTGCACAACAGCTTCAAGAAAAATGCAGGGGGCAGAATCAACCTTTATATATGGCATTTATTGATCTGACGAAAGCCTTTGACATTGTGAATCAAACCGCTCTCTGGGCCATCCTTCTGAAAACTGGATGCCCTGATAAATTTGTGAATATTTTGCAACTCCTTCATGACAACATGACAACAACAATTTTGGATAACAATGGCTTTCAGAGCAATCCATTCAGAGTCGGATCAGGTGTAAAACAGGGATGTGTCATTGCTCCTACCTTATTTGCTATCTTCACTGCTATGATTCTATACCTTATTGAGGGGAAACTTCCTACTGGTGTGGAAATCATATAGTGAACAGATGGAAAGCTTTTAATCTCAGTAGGCTGAAAGCAGAAAGAAAGGTAATGTCAACCTCTGTTGTAGAACCTTAATATGCCGATGATAATGTTGTCTCTGCACATTCAGAGAAAGATCTTCAAACTATCCTAAATGTCTTTGCAGAAGCATATGGAAAGCTTGGGCTCTCACTTAATATTAAAAAAAAAAGTGCTTCATCAACAGGTGCAAACTAGTCCCTCTGTAGCTCCATCAATCCAGCTTAATGGTGTGACGTTGGAGAATGTTGATCACTTCCCCTATCTTGGCAGCCATCTCTCTGTAAAAGCTGACATTGATGCTGAAATTCAACATCGTCTGAGCTCTGAGAGTGCTGCATTCTCCTGAATGAAGCATAGAGTGTTCGAGGATAGGGATATTCGCAGGGAGACCAAACTGCTTATTTACAAAGCCATTGTACTACCGACCTTACTGTATGCCTGTGAAAAATGGACCATTTATAAATGCCACTCCCAACTTCTTGAAAGATTCCACTAACGCTGCCTCTGGAAAATTCTGCAAATTACTTGGGAAGACAGATGGACTAATGTTAGCGTTTTGGAAGAAGCAAAGACTACCAGTGTTGAAACAATGATCCTTCAACATCAACTTCACTGGACTGGCCATGTTGTTCGAATGCCTGATTACTGTCTACCAAAGCAGCTACTTTACTCCCAACTTAAGGATGGAAAATGGAACATCGGTGGACAGCAAAAAAGGTTTAAAGATGTTCTTAAAGTGAATCTAAAAAAATGTAACATGAACATCGACAACTGGGAAGTCTTGGCCCATGAACGTCCCAAATGGAGGTTGGCTATTTATCAAAGGTGCTGTGGACTTTGAAGAAGCACAAATACAGGGTGAACGGGACAAACAAGCTAAGCAGAAGGCATGTCAAACAAATTCTCATAGCGACTATCTTCCATCTGTAAACCTATGTCCTCACTGTGGGAGGCTTGTGGATCCAGACTTGGCCTCCACAGTCACTTATGGACCCACTGTTAAAGACCTTATCTTGGAAGACAATCTTACTTGGCCACGAGTGCACGCCAATGAATGAATGAATGAATGAATGAGTTCTGGCAATCATCACTGGCAGTCTTTTGAACAAAATACTTTAAATTCTGGTTCACAACTTGGACAACTACAAGCAGTGTTAGAGACTTTTTAAGAAAGCCCTTTCTGCATGGTAAAACTAGATCATCTTGCTTATTTCATTATGCTTCATTACTAATTAAGTTGCACTTCTCTTTCCAAAGATGCCTATGAAACTTCACAATTGTCACGAGCCCTTATTCATGAATGTGGAAAAGCCAAGCTCATTTTGCTAACCCAGTTGTGCCACCAGTGGTGGACCATGGGGCCCTTTACACACACACTCAAATGACAGTATCATATCATCTTTCTTTTCTTCTGTCTTTTTACTTTATACCAGGTGTGGGGAACCTTCAGCCTGCAGGCCTAATAAGGCCCACCAGCTTCCCCATTTGGCCTGCAAGGCCATTTTAGCTAAGCCACACCCACCTGTCATATACATGACATCTTATATGGGGTAGGTAAAGATGTGGCTGAGCCAAAGGGGTCTTACAAGCACCCACAAACAGCTATCAGAACTTACTTAGCTCCGTCTGCAGTGCTTTGCAAGCCTCAGCAATCAGCTGATTGCCTATGCAGGTAAAAACATGTGACTGACAGGTCAAACTTGGCCTGCTGGAGGTAGATGAGATAAGGATCAAGCCCACTAGCTGGATCCAGTTTCCTACCCTTGCTTTAGAGAAAATGGATTCAGTGCTGGGGGGAGCAAAAACACTCAAGACAGTCAGGCTCACCATTTTCACCTCTCAGAGAACCGGGATTCTAGACCCAGAAGCACTCTGCACAATGAAGAGGGTGGGTGCAACTGATTACAGCAAGGGTAGGGAACAGGATCCAACAAGTGGGCTAGATCCTGACCTCCCCAGCTCCACGTGGGCAATTTTAAAATGTGGATGGGCTGCCCATTGGGAGCACACACTCTAAGCACACTCCCAATTCTTTCCTTTCTCCCTTTGCAGGCATGGCTTCAAACCCTGGGCTCCTACTGGGAGAACAGGCAGGATATACATCTAATTAATAAATGATAAATAAACCTGTTCCTACATATACTCCCTATTCTCTTTGGGGATGAGGCATAGCTCAGTGGCAGAGCATCTGCCTTGCATGCAGAAGGCCCCAGGTTCAATCCCTGGCATCTCCAGGTAGGACTGGGAGAAAATCCTGCCTGAAAGCCTGGAGAGCAGCTGCCAGTCAGTGTGGACCATACTGAGCTACTTAGACTCTTGGTCTGACTTGGTATAAGGTATACGTTCCTATGTTTGTAGATAGTCTCCTACGCAGAACAGCTATCATGTACATATCTCCAGCAAGACCAGCATCCGGAGGAAGCATCATCAGGCACCTGCTGACAGCCATGCCTGCTGAAGGCCCACTTTCAACCCATGGGGCCCCCTAGGCCTGTGGTTCCACCTCCTTGGCTGTTGCTGCTTCTTTGCCTGCCCTTTATGAGTATACAAATAGTGGCCAGAGCAAGGAGATGAGCAGCAGCCAAGACTAACCTTGCTGTCTACCTTGAGTGACCATGCAGACTGGGTCCAGAGAAAAAACCTACTCAGGCATTTGGTACCCATGAGTACTGAATGTGTGAAGAGGCCAGCGAGAATGCATGGCTCTAGCTTCACCTCCTTGACACCTGCTGGCCATACCCCAAAGTGTGACCTTTCCTCATGTGAACCCACCCAGACCCTGAGATTACCACTGAGGCCATTCTGGGAGGTCTGGAGGGTGGTGATGAGAGAACAGGCCTTTTTCTGTAGAAGCTTCCCATCTATGGAATGCTCTCCCAAGGAACGCCTGCCTGGCACAACCGTGACCATCGTTTCGACTCCAGGCAAAGTTGTCCCCCACCCCCTAGGCATTTGAGCAGCCCCAATGCTAGAATGTTTTTGCTCTGATTATGTTGCAAAGTGGTCAGTTAAGGGTTCTGTCCCATGAAGTCCTAAGCACCCAGAAGTGCCCCTTTTCAGCCTAACAAAGGACCTTGGCTCAGTGGTAGACCATCTGCTTTGCATGCAGAAGATCCCAGATTCAATCCTTAGCATCTCCAGGTAAGAATATAAAAAGAGCCTGCTGATTAGGCCAGTGGCCCATCTAGTCCAGCACCCTGCTTTCACAATGGCCAACCATATGCCTACGGGAAGAATGCAAGCAGGACCTGAACACGGCAACGCTCTCCCCTCCTGCATTTTCCAACAAATGGAATTCAGAAGCATGCTGACTTCAACAGTAGAGGTAGAAGATGGCTGTCAGGCTTAGTAGCCACTGATAGCCTTATCCTCCATGCATGTGTCTAATCCTCTTTTAAAGCCATCCAAATTGGTGGACATTGCTACCTCTTGTGGAAGCGAATTCCATCATTTCACATCATACTGTCTGAAGAAGTACTTTCTCTTGTCTGTCCTAAATCTTCCAACATTCAGGTAGGACTGAGAAAGGCTTCTTGCTGAAACCCTGGAGAGCTGCTGCTAGTCACTATGGGCGATATTGAGCTAGATGGACCAATGCTTGACTAGGTATAAATCAGCTTCCCATGTTTCTGTTCATGTATCACCTGAGAAGCTATGGCTTGCACATGTGGTGGCATTGAGGAGCAGGTCTACCCCCACACGTTCCTGCTAGCTTTTTCAGGTGTTTAAAACCAAACACCTGAAGAGAGTACGTGAATGAGCCACAGCAACAGTGGTGAATCAGAGGTGAGCTCACTGAAGGCATCTTCCCCAAGGGACTTCCAGACCCTTGTCCTGACCTCCAGGGTAGTATCTTCTCTGCATGCAGTGGGAGAGAAAGGATTGCACATAAAAGAGAGAGAAGGGTTATCTCTGGATTTAGGAAAACTAGCATCTCCAAACTGCTAGGACAAATCTTCTGCCCTGCAATGCTGGGGAGAGCAGTGGCAGGGGGAAAAAGCAAAGTCCACTATGCAGGGCCCAGTTCTGAACAGGAGAATTTACTGTGGTCCTAGTCCTCAGCAAGAATGAGAACAGAATTTATTGAGTTAGACCTTATTTATTTGTTTCTTTGTTTGCTTGTTTGTTTGTTTGATTGATTTATGTTCTGCCATTCCTCCCAGTAGGAGAACAAAATAAAATGCATTTAAAATTCTACATAAAAGTATACATAAGGCAGAATTTTGTAGTAGGCCTTTACTAAAACAAAACTAAAAATTAAAAATAGGGGAGATACCTATCAGAATGAATTTATACCCTCAAAACTCAGAATCTCCACCCAGTTGACTCAGCTAGCAACAATGAGATGAGCTGATCACATCCTAAATCTCCAGATTGTATTGTGCCATTTCAAATAACACGCACTCTCCAAATAGCTTTTAGAGAAATCAGTTTTTTTCCCTCACTTGCTGCTCCAAATGTCTCTTTTGCCTCTTAAACAGTCACACATTTGAGCCTCATCAAGATACTTCACGCTGGGCTTTTCTGCCTTTGTTGTTTCCAATAAAGGTTTGCAATGATATTGCAGCGATCAGTTTCATGACAATCAATGACAACTTAGTCTGTGGATTCCACGGGAAGTGCACTGCACCTTCAGAGAGGTAATCTGTAATAATAAGGAAGCCGAGGGAAGGTGGATGCATGTTGCAAGCTGTGTGTTTGCTGTGCACCTTCCCTTCTAATCTTATCTCATTTGACCTGGAAATCTGGAGCACCTGCTATACCATGCGGAAGGCAGATCTCAGCACATGGAAAAGCTTGTGGGCTCTTCATTTCATACGTTGTTCATCCCAGGAGCACGTTAGAAAAACAGTCTTTTTCTGAGAATTTAAGTGGCAAGCAGGAGCTGCGTACAAGTTACCTGTGGATTTGAATAACAGCCAAGTGAATACAGACCCTGTGACTGCATTGACACAATTAGGTTTACCACTGAGTGTTCTAACATGGTAATTATTCTGAAATTTGCAAGGAGGCAACTATGAAGTTACAAACACGCCTTCTGTTCCCTCCTGAATTTCCAGAAACTGCTGCCAAAAATCATCCAAAAATCAACTTCTACTTCTAATTTATTTAACTCGTTAGATACGGTAACAACAGGAAATTCAAAGAATTTATTCAGTTTAAGCATTAGGGTGTAGAGTCGGGGGGGGACGTGTTGCCCTCCAGGTGTTGCTAGACTCCAAATCCCATCAACCCCAGCTGACATGGCCAATGGTCAGGGGGATGAGAGTCATCGTTGAAAAACATCTGCAGGGACACAGGCTCCCCACCCCTGTTATAGAGCTGCTGAAAGCAAGAATCAGCTAGAAACTGTGTTGACAAGATTCTTAGAAGACTGGGCCCCAAATGCACTCAGTTCCCAACACAAACTATGGTAAGAACACACACACTGAAATCCTATTGCTGAAATTCATTACTTTTTTTTAACCATGTCATTAATTTAAAGCATCACAGACAGATTTCGGGGGAGGGGGGAGCTTTGGCTTAACTGAACCAAGAATCCGTCTCTTCAAAAAGATGCACAAATGTATCAGGGGCTCCAAGCAAAGCCAGTGCGACGTGTTGACTTCTGGCATCAGTTTATTGAAAGCTTAAGAAAGGGAATTGCTAGCTTCATTCAATTCATTTGAACTGATTTTTAAAATTAAATAAATAGAGCTCAGTAAGGTCTGACCTATGAGAAACATTTTGTGGATGGCTGGAGACACAGGAGGCCACCACAAAAAGAGTTGAGATCTGGATTACAAATGAACAAGCAAGTCCAAACTGTCTGACTTATCCTGACCTGGCGAGCCTTCCTGTTACGGTCTGAAATTTCTTGATGGGTACTGGCAAAATGTTTATTTATTATTCATTTATTTATTATTTGATTTATATCCTGCCCTTTCTCCCAGCAGGAGCCCAGGGCGGCAAACAAAATCACTAAAAACACTTTAAAACATCATAAAAACAGACTTTAAAATACATTAAAACAAAACATCTTTAAAACTATTTTTTAAAAAGCTCTCATGACATCTAAAAAAATAAGGTTTAAAGGCATATTAAAAAGCAGTTACAACACAGAAACAGACTGGGATAAGGTCTCAGTTTAAAAGGCTTATTGAAAGAGGAAAGTCTTCAGTAGGCGCCGAAAAGATAACAGAGATGGTGCCTGTCTAATATTTAAGGGGAGGGAATTCTACAGGGAAGGTGCCGCCACACTAAAGGTCCATTTCCTATGTTGTACAGAATGGACCTCCTGATAAGATGGTATCTGAGGGAGGCCCTCACCTGCAGAGCGCAGTGATCAACTGAGTATATAAGAGATAAGACGTATCCTGGTCCCAAGCTGTGTAGGGCTTTGTACACCAAAACTAGAACTTTGAACTTGGCCTGGCAACAAATGGGCAGCCAGTGCAATTCTTTCAGCAGCAGAGTGACATATTGGTGATACTCTGCCCCAGTGAGCAGTCTCATCACCGCATTTTGCACCAGCTGCAGCTTCTGGACCAACCTCAAGGGCAGCCCCACATAGAACGCATTACAGTAATCCAGCCTGGAGATTACCAGTGAATGGACAACAGTGGTCAGGCTATCCCAGTCCAGAAACGGCCACAGCCGAAGCTGGTAAAAGTCACTCCTAGCCACGGAGGTCACCTGGGCCTCTAGCAACAAAGATAGATCCAGGAGCACCCCCACACTACGGACCTGCTCTTTCAAAGAGAGTACGACCCCATCCAAAGCAGGCAACTGACCAATTATCTGAACTCAGGAGCCACCAACCCACAGATCCTCCGTCTTGCTAGGATTCAGACTCAGTTTATTGGTCCTCATCCAGCCCACCACTGAGTCCAAGCAGCGGTCCAGGGTTTGCACGGCCTCTCTCGATTCAGATGTTACAGAGAAATAGAGCTGGGAATCATCAGCAGCATACTGCTGACACCTCACCCCAAATCTGATGACAGCTCCCAGGGGCTTCAAATAGATGTTAAACAGCACGGGGGACAAGATGGTGCCCTGTGGCACCCCACAGCACAATTGCCCGAGGGCCAAAAGACAATCACCAATGCTATTCTCTGAAAATGACCTTGGAGATAGGAGAGGGCACTTAGGGGCAACCATGTCAAAAGCCTGACATGCCTCAGTGTTCCAGTGTGATAAGGGCAACAGGGTCACCTTCTCTACCTACTGGGAATCCCCCAGGGCATTCAGAAATCCAGTGGATTCCATTAGTCAAAATGTTCCAAAAGCTTCTACTTCCTATCCTGAATAGAAACGTCGAGTGGTTAATATAGCTTCCCAGAAGGACTGAAACTTTCATTTGGACATGGGAGCTGTATTAGTACTAATGTGCAGCAGTTAGGGATGAACAGATGAGCCTGTTTCTGGTATGTGTCTATTTTGCATGTGTTCAGTTATAAGGCGGTTCTCTCCCATTCCACATTATGTGATTTGTTAAAAAACCTATACAAAACATCTTATTTAAGCATGTATTTTATCTCAATGTGCACATTTCTAAATGTATTTTATCTTAAAACACATTTTGGTACATTTTTTGAGCCAAGAACTGCATCAGAGAAGTATGAAATCAAAAGGATAATTATATTCTAATCAATGTATTAGGGTATAATCCTAGCATGGCTGCTCATTTACATAAACTGTGTGACAAAATTCCAGGATTCTCTAGTTTGCCAGTGTGGTGTAGTGGTTAGAGCAGCCTTTCCCAACCAGTGTGCCTTCAGATGTTGTTGGACCACAACTCCCATCAGCCTCAGCCAGCATTGCCAATGGTCAGGAAAGATGGGAGTTGTGGTACAACAACAACTGGAGGCACACTGGTTGGGAAAGGCTGGGTTAGAGTGTTGGACTATGACCTGGGAGACCAGGGTTCAAATCCCCACATAGCCATGAAGCTCACTGGGTGACTTTGGGCCAGTCACCACCTCTCAGCCTCAGAGGAAGGCAATGGTAAACCACCTCTGAATACTGCTTACAATGAAAAACCTATTCATAGGGTCACCATAAGTCGGGATCAACTTGAAGGCAGTCCATTTCCATTTCTAGTTTGCCAAAATACATATGTTTGAAAGCCATTAACTGCTGTCGCTTCCACATACTGAAAACACAACCAAATCAATGCTGGCATTATTGTGTGACTGTGTGTGCACGCACATGTTGCAGTCCCCTTGCGACCAAAAGACATCTGTTTGCTTTCTTGGTGGCGAATGGGTGCACATGCATTTCCAATCTGTCTCAAATGTTTGAAGCCTATTGCTATTTGCAATATGGAGATGTACATGAACCTCTGGCACAACATCTGAAAGAAATCAGACTGTAGGGCCTGGAGATGAATTATCCTGACAACATAGGAGGGTTGCGTGAGGACACCCATCAGCCAGCTGTGACAAATAACTACTTAAAATCAATGAGAACCCTCTGAGGCAGCCCTTGTTACGTGCTTTGAAAATATTTTACTTTGCACTCCATTTAAGAATTGTATCTGAGTAATGAAGCAATTCCAAATCCAGGCAAGCACCAGAGTGCTGCCTTGGCGCGGTTTCAGGCTGAGATCTGCTGTTGATCAACAGCACTTTGTTGTGGCAACAGCTTGAAGCGACAACCCCACATCATTGCTAAATATACTGCAGAGGGTGTTGATTCTCTCTCCTCACCCCCCCCTTGCTTCTGTCTCCTTTGAGCTAAAATTTGGACTAGTTATCAAGGTATGTGATTTCTTCACAAAACTTTCCAAAAATAGTCATTACATTTGTTGGCTTTCTCTAGTACAGCAACACTGGAGTTGCCATTTCTGTCCCAGTTAAGTAACAGATGAGTCAAATTTGGCTGGGTTAGCATCTAAGACTTTTGCATACCTGTTGGGGTTTTATTAATTTTTGTGCAGAATCTCTAAGTGACTAACAGAGGAGGGAGGCTTCATAAGCTGCTTCAGTGTTTGTATAAATGATATTTTTAAAATAAAGCAATGGGTCATCTCTTTCAGTATGGTGCCTCCACTGTGGAGGAGCCTTGCAGTCAAACCACCATTAGCAGTCGTTTGCTTGACCCCAATCTTCTGGCTCCTCTGTCACTTCTGAAATGGCATGACCAGAAGGACAGAAGAAGAATTAGGCCAAAGGCCCTACTAATCCACTGTTCTCACAATGGCCAACCAGATGCCTATGGCTGAGACAACTGTCAGCAATTGGTTGTGCACGTGACACCATTAAGTATAGGGAAGTAGGCATGGAGGAGAAATTTGGTTTGGTTTGCATTTTAATGAGAACCTACCTAATCTACACTTCCCAAGCAATGTAGGAACAGATATGCAGCTATCCTTCAAAATGTGCAGTTCCTCAAATTTTGTGATGCCGTTCTCCACCCCGAAAAATGTGTACAAAAATGTGTACTTTGGGGAAACTGTGCATAAAAATACATGTATTTGTGAAAATAACATGCAAAAATGCATTGTTAGGGAAAACTGCCTGCAAAACCTGTATATCAGGTTAAACTGCACACACAAATGTGTATATTAGGAGAAATGTTCACTAAAATGCTTAAGAATTTTTATGAGGACTTTTTAAAAAAAATCACAAAGTGATGTGGAAATGAGGCAAATTGAACTTAAGACTGGAAAAATTATTCATCCATCCCTATAGTTAAAACATTTCTCACATGTTAAAAGTACACAAGAGGGGACCATGTGGCTGCTTCCCATTCTCACTGAACTCATGGCTGGTGTGTGGCCACTGGGTATGGAGAAGGCAGGACTCGCCCACGTGACCCCACAATCCCCTCACACTACCTTAATATGTGAGATGTTTCATCTATACACACACATCCTCCCAACTCTGACTGCTCTGGGTTGCATTCAGCTAAGTCCTACTAAGAAATTAACAAATTAATGAACCAGAATTAGTTGTGTCCACTAACTTCAATAGGTCTACTCTGAGTAGGACTAGCATTGAATACCAACTTCTCTTTTTCTGTTTTAAATGGTTTCCCTTTGTTCTGCGAGTGGACATTTCCTTGCTACTTATTGTAAAAGAGTGAATGCTGACCCTTATCCCATGGAAATATTCTAGCATGCAGTACTCAAATGATAGGAGAAGGAGGTAGGAGAGCCCTGTATGAAACCCACAAGCGCCACGCTCTCACTTCTCCCATAAGAACAGAAGAAGAACCCTGCTGGATCAGGCCAAAGACCCCTCTAGTCCGCTGTTCTCACAATGGCCAACCAGATGCCTATGGGAAGCCGGCAAGCAGAACCTGAATGCAACCACGCTCTCCCCACCATCTGGTCTTCAGAGCCATGTTGCCTCCGACATCTAAGGCAGGGTGACTCAAAAGGGTATGGGCTGCCGCCTGCCCCTTGTAATTTTAGCATCGCCATTATGTAGCAATCCATCATTCCCTTTTTATGTATGAATGCTGCTCAAGTCCAATAATTTGTCCCCCCCCTCCATTTTTTTTAAAAAAGAGCAAACTTGCCCTAGACAAAAAGAAACAACTGCCTCAGGTGGCAAATTCTAGGTGGCAGATTTTACTGGGTTTTCCTGCCTCAGGCATGCAAACATTTCATGCTGGGTTGGCTGTCCCACTCCAACATAAACACAAAATGTAAAAAGATTCCCCCCCCCCAAATGCGAAGAGAATTAAATATATGGTGATATTTTTTCCCATGTCAAGCCAACCGGAGATGGCTAAAAGGTGTGGGGGTGGGGTGGGTGGAGAGATGCAAGTGTTTGCAGCCAGGTGTCATTCCAAACTAGCATTTGCCCACTTGTTAAGGAAACTGGATCTTCCTTTTCATTGTGTGGCAAATAGAAGAGATTGACATTACTCAGTATTAAGTCATGTGCTGGACTTTACTCTTTTTTGCAGCACTGAAAAAGGTATATGATCTTTGAACAGCAGCACACAAGGGCAAATGTATTGCTGTTCCTCTTGACATAGAGCACATGACTGATCATGAGGTGATCTGTTCCAGACTTTGCAACTGATACTGTATCATACATCATCCTGCAAGAAAAGCTTGCATCCAAATGAATTTCTCATTTTAAAATTTGACTTCATCCAAATCAAACTATAGTTCACTCTGGACAAGCTAATCAGTTGTGACTTCTTTGGCATAATATAGTGTAAACTTCCAAGTATTCATTTAATGATTTGCTGTAGGCAACTAGTGTGTTCACAGCCCAAACCTGACCTCTGACTATTCTGGACCTGCCTCTTGCCTTCACCTTGACCTACATTGCCGACACACTGCTTGGCTTCTGACCTTCGACTGCTCTGACTTTTCTTACGGCCTGACCCCTTTGTTGTTGTGGGCTCTGTTGGGACTCTGACTTTGGAATGGCCTTGGTGTTGCCCTCAAGTGTATTAGTACTGGGAAGTCTCCTGTCTCCTGAGAAACCTGGTGAGAATAGGGCTTTGGGCACACTAGTTGCCTACAGCAACATTTCCACTGCCCTCACCTAGAGGGGGAAACAGGTTGTTTTGCCAATCAGTTGCGAAATCTCTTTGAAGCCTTTTTTTTTAAAATGCACTCAAGCTGATCTCAGGTTTTATAGAAAAAAGGGGCAGGATTTGACTAGCATCGTGTGCCCCCATTTTCAGAAAAGAGTGGTAGAGATGCATTGGAATATGTTGGACAGTGAGTGTGTCTCTACTCCAAGACACTTCACAATGCAGAGATTGCTGCCAATTAGGGTTGCCAGGTCAGAAATATTCCAAACTCTGAGATTTCAGGGGCAGGCCTGAGTGATGTCACAGGAGTGGGCCCAAGTGATGTCATTAAACATGATACGTTAAGCATCGATCACAATTGCTTGGAGCATACAATTAAAACAAAATCATTTATCTCATTGGAAATTAAGAAATCTTAGCTAAAAGATCGAGCCTGTGTAGGGAACATTTAATCTAGCCTACTTGCTTCTGGCAAGAAGGGTTTAATTGCCCTCGGGCCAGGCCAGTCACCAGAAGGCCACTGTAGGAAGAAAGGAGCCTAGTGTCATGGAGGTGTTAGATGGGAGCACTCAAAGAGTAAAGATGGATACCCCGAAGGCTGCAATTCTAAACACACTTATGAAACCCCATAGAACTCAATAGGACTTACTTCTGAGTAGGTATGGTTTGGATTGTGATGTTGGTAAAGCTTAACCAGGGATCCTCTCCAAAGATATCCATACTTTTAGACTTATGGCTCCAATCCTTCCCTGCAGGGGTGGTGGACAGATTAAGATGGTCTGCCCCAGGAGCCTAATGGAATCCACTGGATTCCTGAATGCCCTGGGGGAGTTCCCAGTAGATAGAACATGTGACCCTGTTGAAGCCCTTGTCATGCTGTGGAACAGCGAGGAGCGTCGGGCTTTCGACACGGTTGCCCCCGAGTGCCCCCTCCGGCACTGTGGAGCCCGGCTTGCATCTTGGTACACCAGTGAGCTAAGGGCAATGAAACAGGCTGGATGACGGCTAAAGCACAAGTGGCGAAAGACATGCTGTGAGGCTGATCGGGCACGTGCCTACTGTGTGGCAGTGAGGGCAGCGAAGAAGGGCCCCCCCATAGCCTGGGGGTGCTCCTGGATCCATCTTTGTCACTAGAGGCCCAGGTGACCTCCATGGCTAGGAGTGCCTTTTACCAACTTCAGCTGGTGAGACCGGGATAGCCTGACCACTGTTGTCCACGCACTGGTAACCTCCAGGTTGATTACTGTAGTGCACTCTATGTGGGGCTGCCCTTGAGGTTGGTTGGTTGGAAGCTGCAGCTGGTGCAGAATGCAGTGGCGAGACTTCACACTAGGGTAGGGTATCGCCAACATGTCACCCTACTGCTGAAAGAATTGCACTGGCTGCCCATTTGCTACCGGGCCAAGTTCAAGGTTCTAGTTTTAGTGTACAGCTCAGGACCAGGATACCTGAAAGACCATCTTTCGATCACTGCACTCTGCAGATGAGGGCCTCCTGCAGATATCATCTTATCAGGAGGTTCCTTCTGCACAATATAGGAAATGGACCTTTCGTGTAGCAGCACCTACCCTGTGGAATTCCCTCCCTTTGAATATTAGGCAGGCTTTGTTTGTTTGCCGCCCTGGGCTCCTGCTGGGAGGAAGGGTGGGATACAAATTAAATAATTAATAAATAAACAAATAAATATCCACGCAGGGTTGGCAATCTCCTGCCTGGAATGCCCTGCCCTTAGCTTTTAACATGGCTGTTCCAAACATCTTTACAGACTTGACCCTTCACTTCAGAAACAGTTTGAGAAATGAGTAAGAGTAAGAATATTCTCTACTATTTTCTGTCTACCCTGCGGGCTGTTATAAACACACTTTGACAGCCAACTCAATTCCAGTGAGTAATAATTGACAGAGAGAAACCATACATGGTTTGGTCTACCTTCACAGGCAGCAGCTTGGGAACAGCAACAGTTGCAGCCACACTTCCCAGTACATGAATTCTCTTTTACCACTGTTGGGCAAGAAACAAACTGTCATGCAACCAACAAGGTGCATTATCAGTGGGCTTAAGGGAGTTGAGGTGAGCGCATGGAACCACTGTTGTTGCTTCTACAGAAACTCAGCATCCTACAAGCAGTCAGGATTCCTAACCAAAAACCAAAACTAAAAAAATCCTGGCTGCCAGTCAACCAAGGTCACAGAAATCCCCATGCAGCACAACCTAATCCGGGGGCTGCAGTTAGTGCAGAAAGCTGTGGCACGATTGCTGACATGACTGAGACCCTGTCAACACATAATACCTCTGCTCTGAAATCAGCACTGGTTGCTGATTTGCTGCCAGGCCAAGTTCAAGGTGTGCTTTCCATGTTACAGGTTCCACATAGTACTTGTTCTGCTCTTGTAAGAAATCAGTCCTTTAGTGTGGCAGCACCTATGCTTTGGAACTCCCTGCCTAATGACATTAGGCAGATGCCTTCATTGTGCTCTTTTCAGCACCTGGAAAAAACATTTTTGTTTAGGCAAGTCTACTCAGACATGTTGAAGATATTGTGTGTTTTACCAGTTTTTAACTCATTGCTGATTTTATTATATTGAATGCTTTTAAATACTTGTTTTTAACTGTTTTTGTCATTAATTTTCTATTTTAGGATCTGTTTTTATGATGTTTTGATGTGTTTTTAGAGCTTCTGTTTGCCTCCCTGGGTTCCTGCTGGGAGGAACAGTGGGATATAAATCAAATAATAAATAAATAAGTAATTTATTGTAATTCCTTCTATAAACTGCTTTGAGATTTTTTACAGTAAATTGGTACATAAATGTTGTAAATAAAATACATAAATAAATTTTGGAGTCACTGTGGCCCTTAAGTCTCTTTCCACTTTTAGAAACAAAGGAATCTGAATTATACTGACTCAGGCCATTTGTCACCATCTAGTTCAGTAATGATGACATGAACTAGTATTGGCTCTCCCTGATTCCAGGCAATTGTCTTTTCCAGAAATTGAATTTTGGACCTTTGTATGCAAAGCATATGCCCTATCATTGAGCTACAGCCCTTCCCCTATTTTAAAAAAGTATCTTTTAAAATAATTCTTTTCAATTCATTAATGAATGAACATCATACCTAGGGCAGATCCACACCACTCATTTAAAGCACATTCACCACACATTTGAAGCACATGAATCACACCACAGAATCATGGGAACTGTAGTTTGTTAAGGGTGGTGGGAACCATAACGGTGAAGAGGAAACTACACTTCCCAGGATTCTTTAGGGGAAATCATGTGCTTTAAATGAAGAAATATTTATATAAGCATGACTGTCAAAGATGTTTATTATTTACACAACCTGTAAAGATATTTGCAGTGCTATCCTATGTTTGTTTACTCAGAACCATGTCCCAACGTATTCAATGGGGCTTACTCAAACAGTGAAGCATGCACAGAACTGCAGTCTCAAGACTCACCCATCCCAAAATTCAGAATCATGCCACCTTAAGCTGTTTTGCAATTATTTAAACTTGTTTTTATGGTTATTGGATTTTAAACTGATTTATTTCTTGTTGTGAGATGCCTTGGTTTCTAATCACCAACTCTTCCTCACATGGTTGTTGGGAAGATGCCATACACACACACACACTGGAGATGTAAAAATACATACACCCCATGTAATATTTTATTGTCAAAACCAGTTGGTCATTGCAGAAATTAAAAAAAAAATCAGCATTACTTTCCTACATAGTAAAAGCAGCAATTCCTATGTAAGCCCTGCTAACTGCTTTAAAAATAGGATTGGAGGGGGAGAGACAGATTTACAACACAAAGACAATTCTTTGCTATGTTCACTCAAAAGTCCCATTAATATGCAGCAGAATCCTAGCCATGTCTACTCAAAAGTAAGTCCTATTCAATTCACTGGGGTTTACTCCAGGTATGTGGGATTATCACTGCAGCTTTACTCCCAGAAAAGTGAGCACTGGATTAAGTTTCATGTTGGGAAGGTTTCCAAAACCCTGTCCTCTTCAACAGCCCAGGAAAATATAAACTTGTTCAACTTCTGCACACATGAGAGAAAAAGACTGAAAGTTATATATTTACTCAATTTACAAAACAACAGTTTTCAGGCCTTGCAGTTGTGGTCTTGGTACTGCCTGGAGGTCAACACTTATCGGCTACAAACCTAAACGGACTGGGTTAGAGCAGCCAGCTACGAGCTCGTTTAACAGAAGTTGTGAGCAGACAGCGGACGTTTTGGTATACATCTCGAGAACTGGACCACCTAGAAACTTTTTTTAAAAAAATGAAAACTGAGAGTCTGGAGATTAAGGTAACTTATCTGGAGACCCGGAGAGGACCCCAAAACTCTGGAGTCTCCAGGCAAAAACTGGACACCTGGCAACCCTACTGCCAATAACTAAGAAGGGGAGGAGTGAGAGGGCAGGAAGATTGGTGTTGTGTGGGCACATTAGATTGGCTCACGCTATGCTGACCTCTCTGCCCTCTCCCCCCCATTACTGCCAGATGAGCAATGTTGCCCCACCAGCCAACTGCTACTGGGGTAAGGAGGTACAAGTCTCGAGAACTGATTCCAGAAGAATACTATGCTCAGCAATCTCTTAGGGTTTTCTGCTCTGTTTTCTTGAAATGCATCTCAAGGTTAGGGTCACTAGTTGTAGGACCACTGCCTCTGGCTTTTCCAAGAAGCTTCTCTGTAACTGAAACCATTGCATATTGCTGCCCTATTTATCCTTGCCTCTCCTCTCCTCTTCCTCTGTTGTTTCCCCTGTCTAATTTTAGATTGTAAGCTCCTTGGGGCAGGGACTGACTTCTTATACTATGTAAAGTGCCATGAAGAGTGATGACAGAGAGAGAGAAAGAGGGGGGGAGGTAAGATGGATTAATTATAAGGTGTTACTTCTGATTCTTCTGTATTCTATATGCCTGTTGCCTCTCTGCTTAACCTTGAGATTCCCAACTTGACACCATTAGATCACACACACACACGTTGTTGCCAAGATTTCCAGCACCTCATTTTAAAAAAATGGTTGGGGGAGGGTTGACCATTTTTTTCTGGGATTTTTTTTTGTCTGTTTTTTTATTTGTTCTAGGGTATGCATAGGTGTTTTGCCTGTTTTTCTTCTGTAGAATGGGTATTTTGTAGAGCTGTGCATGGGGGGGGAATCCAATTTGGAGCCCAATCCGGTGCTTCAGAGCAGCCTCAACCTGTCCCAAGACAATCCAGAGCTGAACCGACCTGGATCTGGGTCTTGAACTGATTTGGGCCCTTGCACAGTGTTTAACAGAGTTTAAAATGCTAATTAAACATGGGGGAGGGAAGAGATGGGGACACACACAGGCTGCCTGCATGGCTCCTTCTCTCCTCCCCTTCCAGACCACTACCCTTTTTGACAGACCTGTACTGGAACAAGTAGACCTGATCTGGCTAAATCCCAGTCCACCCAAATCAGTCCAATTTGATTCAGGATCCTGGATTCAGCCAGATCCAGTGCACAGCCCTGGTATTTTTCTGTATCCACAATAGCTTGTTAGATGTCCCCCCAGTCTCCAACCCATAAGAGTTTCCTCCAAGTGAGCAGATGTTGCAGATCATACAGCCCAATAATTACAATTTTCTTGAATCTGGAGTGGTGTGTAATGTTGCCTGATTTTTCTTTAAAAAAACCCTCATGCTGTAGATTTTATTTCTGAAAGGATTCCTGAGTCAGCATGTGTCTTTTGGCAGCCATAATCAATACGCTATTATGCAGGGAGAGTAATCTGCTGATTTTATATTTTATGCAGTCCTGGAAAAAGTGGTATTTCCCATAGATAGGAGGCTAAATATAGAGTTTGAACTTTGGCTAGCCTCCTGAAATGGTTGTGAGATTCATTATTGGCAATACTAACCACAATATTTTAAGATCTCCATAGAAAGAGTCTTGGGGCTGTAAGTTAATATTGGCATTGAGAGAATCTGGCACAAAGCCACATAGTATAATAAAAGTAAGTGGAGGGATCTTCATCTTGTATCCGCACACACACACACACCTTTGGCCATGCATGTATCCTTCCTACTTTGCCCTTGCACCATCATTATAGAAATGAGAAATGAATGTCAGAATAATTATACAGCCACAAGAGTGGCTGTACACTATAGCCAGCATGGATTTTTTGCATTCCACAATGTTAAATTGAAAATACCTCCCATGCCATTCTGATGCTTCCCATAAGCTCATTTAAAAACAAAACCTTACAAAACTCATAGTCCTGAACTCAGAAATGCTTGCTTAAAAACCCTGTAAATTTTCATGGCGATACACAAAACAGTCAGAGAGAATCGAGAGTTCAAAGTGTAAAAAGAGAGAGAGAAACCAGACCCTTTTTGCACTTTTTTGTCAGAGTTCTCATAATCTGTTGAAATTAATTAAAAACCAGTCATGTTCACAGAGTACCTGTAATCCTATTACTGACCTTGCCCCATACCCTGACCTTCATCTTCTGCAGTTTAAAGGTTTAGAAAATGCCTGGCTGAGTTTTAATTAATTTAAGAAATTTTGCCTTGAACTCAATGATAATGTCTGGAATGCTCAGTAAGAACCAAGTGTCAGTGTTCTAAAAGCCAGACTCACAGCTGCTGGACTTGCCTAATCAGGGGGCCACACCCACACCAGACTTTGATCTCACTTGAGACAGTCATGGCTTCCCCCAAAGAATCCTGGGAAGTGTAGTTTGTGAAGGGTGCTGAGAGGAGACTCCTATTCCCCTGACAGAGCACCAGTGACTAGAGTGGTTTAAGAGTCAGCCACTCTGATTGAAGCTCTGTGAAGGGAACAGGGCATCTCCTAGCAACTCTCAGCACCCTTCACTACAGTGCCATCACTAGGGTTGGTGTCACCCGGTGCGGTAACTCATAGTGTCACTCCCATGGACCACCTCTCATACCAGACCATACAGAAATCTTAGTAATGTTTTTTGTACTAATGTTACTCCTAAATCGTAATTCCCGTATATCACTGAATGTAATAGCAATAGTAGTGACATAAACAACTAGCAAAATTAAAATTACACCTTTAAATTACAATATCATACGCACAGCCTAAATGTATTTACATTTATACATAGTTTCATGTGGTTAAAGTGAAAATTCACCACTGAGATTAGGGAGCAGAAGGAATATGGCAAGCAGGGCCGCCCCTAGACTGGTTGTAAGTAAGGAGGTAGGCAGGCCAGACTGGCAGATGGGGGTTGGCTGAGGGCAGACTTAGCTTGGTGGGGTGGTGCCCTACTTGCCCTAATTAATGAATCAGCCTCCAGTGGAACTTCAGTGTCGTCCCCTCAGTTATTTTGGGAGTTAATTGCATTCCATATGAGAATCATGGTTCCACACACACACCCTGCAGTAGTGCAGATTTAGGAACTTTTACTGTTGTGTAATTTTTATAGAGGTGAAAGAGCCAGGCTTATTTTATCCCTTAATTGCTCCCTTCCTAGGAAGACTTTAGAAAGGTTTAGAGCTTTCCTGGACACTGATAACGCAACCTGAACCTCATGTAACCGGTAGGGCTGGGAAGGACTCCGGTCTGAAACCATGGAGAGCCGCTGCCAGTCAGTGTAGACAATCCTGAGCTAGATGGACCAGATGACATAAGGCAGCCTTCTATGGGTGGTATTCAACTCAGTCCTACTCAGAGGAGGCCCACTGAAATTAATGGACCTAAGTTACAGTGCAATCCAATATATGTCTACTCAGAAGTAAGCTCCATTAGGTTCAATGGGACTTACTCCTATGTAAGTGTGGATAAGAGAAAAATCAACTCATTTGAAATGTGGTGCTGGAGGAGAGCTTTGCGCATACCATGGACTGCAAAAAAGACAAATAATTGGGTGTTAGAACAAATTAAACCAGAACTGTCACTAGAAGCTAAAATGATGAAACTGAGGTTATCATACTTTGAACACATCATGAGAAGACATGATTTATTAGAGAAGATAATAATGCTGGGAAAAACAGCAGGGAGTAGAAAAAGAGGAAGGCCAAACAAGAGATGGATTGATTCCATAAAGGAAGCCACAGACCTGAACTTACAAGATCTGAACAGGGTGGCTCATGACAGATGCTCTTGGAGGTCACTGATTCATAGGGTCACCATAAGTCGCAGTCGACTTGGAGGCACATAACAACAACAACAACAAGTGTGTACTGGATTGCAGCCTTAGTCATGTCCATTAAGTTCAATGGGTCTGCACTGAGTAAAGACTAGCACTGAATACCACCCAATACAATTAAAAACAAAATAAAACATTTAAAACAATTGAAACAACTAAAAGCATGTTTAGAATCTTGTTTGGAAGAAGGATTTGGCTAAAATGGGGGGGAGGGCTTTGAGATTCCATTATGGCACTCCCCCTCCAAAATTTCCAGCACTGCTCCCATGTAAGTGTACCTAGGTTTGCAGCCTGAGCAGTAGACCCATTGAAAATATGGGGCATGACTTGATCCATTCAGTTCAATGGCCCTACTTTGAGTAGAAGTGAATTGGCTAAATAAAACACAACCCAGTGCTTTATTGCTGACACGCTTGCCGCCCTGGGCTCTTTTCAAACCATTTATTTCAATGCCTCTACTCTGAGTAGAGCTGCTACGAACCCCTCCACTAAGTGTAAGCCCCCGCGGAGCTCAATGGGGCTCCCCACCAGGGAAAGTGAGACTAGGCAAGCAGCAGCCTTGGAGAATCATGACTTACCCGAGCTGGCCGGCTGCTTGCTTGGGGCTGTCCCTAACCGGTAGTGCCCAAGGCCAGCGCATCCTTCTCACACTTCCCATCACCCCCCCTCCTTCCTTCCAGCAGGGCAGGTGGGGCCACCCGGCCGACGATTGCGCCGGGGAAGGAGAGAACTGCATCACTCCCGCCTCTCCACAGCTGGGCCCCACGTGGGCGGCTGAATGCTGGCTGGCCCGCCAAGAGGCCGGCATCCAGCCAACCAGCCCTCAGCAGCAGCAGCAGCCGCCGCACACAGCCTAAAGCCAGGAGGGATTTTCTGGGTTGCTTTGCGGCATGCCCAGCCTCAGGCTGCTGGAACTGCGGAGAGGGAGAGAGATCGCACCATTCTGCCAGCCTGTGAGGCGGCAGGGTGGGTGCTGAGTGAAGAGGGCAGTTGCCGCGCTCGCTCCTCTCTCTCTCTCTCTCTTCCTTGGCCGCGCCTGCCACTTCCCGTCCGCGGTGCCTAGGGCGGGGAGGCGGCTCGTGGTGTCACCCCCGTCTCGTGGTGACACCTGGTGCGGCCCACACCTGCTGCACCGCGGTAGTTATGCCCCTGCTTCACTAACTACACTTCCCAGGATTCTTTCGGAGAAGCCATGACTTCCTTACATGAAATAAAGGCCAGGGACAGCTTTGGTTTAAATTTGGGTGTAGAATAAAAAGGTGGGGGAAACCCTGAAAAAGAATGATACTGTTCACAATGTTTTCCTTTTGGAAAGGAAAGGGGCTTCCTCTCGGCCCAGTGTCCACTCACCCAACCTCCTCTCCTCCCCCCACCCCTCCCTCAGGTCAGTTTCACCTATCCTAAGCATGATTGCACAGTAAATCCCACTGAACTCAAAAAGCATGCAAATGATCAAACCTGCCCTCCCCTCCCCCTCCTCCCTCCTCCTCCTCCCTTCCTCTTGCCTCCCTCTTGCCCCTTCCCTGTAATCCTATTACTGACCTTGCTCTATACTCTGACCTTCAGTTTAAAAGTTTAAAAAATGCCTGGCTGGTTTTTAATTAATTTAAGAAATTTAACATTGGAGTCACTGATAAGCTCAGGCATGCTCAGCAAGAACCAACTGTCAGTGTTCTAAAAGCCAGACTCACAGCCTATTGGCTTGGTTTATCAGGGACCCGCACCAGACCTTTATTTCACTTTACACAGTCATGGCTTTCACACAAAGAATCCTGGGAAGTGTAGTTTGTGAAGGGTGCTGAGAGGAGACTCCTCTTCCCCTGACAGAGCTCCAGTGGCCAGAGTGGTTTAACAGTCAGCCACTCTGACTGAAGCTCTGTGAGGGAAACAGGGTATCTCCTAACAACTCTTTGACCTATATGTTGAATGGTTGTGGCCAAATTTGCCAATAGCTTGCTCATTGCTTCTGATTGCTTTTATTGATGAGGATTTTTACATGGCTTGGTATTATGTTTTTGACTGACATTTTGTATTTGACCTTGTATTATATTGCTGTTAGTTGACTTGAGCATCATTTGGTGGAAATCTGAGATACATATTTAACAACAACAAAAGAAAGCAACAACAGTCATAGCAACAACCCATAGGCATCTGGTTGGCCACTGTGAGAACAGGATGCTGGACTAGATGGGCCATTGGCCTGATCCAGCACGCTATTCTTATGTTCTTAGTCACAATCACAGCAACAAAGGCAAAACAAATGTGAAACTTTCATGTTTATAGCTTATCACAATGTTCCCATAACACGGGTAAGCTTTATGCTCCTGCCCTGACTGTACCTCATCCCTTTCACCAATGACAGTCACTCAGTGAGCTTGCCACTTCCATAATCACCCATTTGAGTTTTTCTGCAAGTATACATTGCATACGGTATCTCCCAGTTCATTAGCACTCCAAAATCTTGTGACCCTTTAATGGATTTTCACACAAGGTATGAGGAAAAAATAATAACCTCTACAATGGCCTGGGAGTGCATAGCTGTATACCGGCAAAGCTATAACATGGATCATGTGAAAGTGCCAACTGTATGAACCTGCTCCCACAGGAGAGAGATGAGCAAACAGATACCATGATTTGTGCAGCAGCGCAAAAAATGCAAAACTAGAACCTGTGTAGTCAGTAACTCCATGCAATCCCAGTCTCCTGATGGGTTGGGAGGAGCAGGTTGCCCAGTGGGCCAGAGCCTTAGCAATACCTTCCCGGCAGTCGAGTTGCTGCTGCTTACCAGGAGGAGGAAGGAGGAGGTGGTGGTGAGGTTGGGGCTATGTAGATGCACTGATGGAGCCGATCCAGCACTCCCACAAGTGTGAACATGTAACCCCAACTTCATGCTTCCCCTCTTCCAGGAAGCATAAGCAACTCCACTGCTGGGAGGCTATTACTGAGGCTCTACCCCACTGGTCAAGCCACTCCTGCATTCTACACAATCTAGAAATGGTAAACATCTTTAGCAAACATGAACAAAATAGTATAGTAAGGGTACATTGTTGAGTATGTACACACAACACTGGTGGATATGTGAGACTGAAACAGTTAGTGCTAGTCACCTGGGCTCAATGTTCACATACATCTATGGCTTTTTTAAAAAAGTTAAGTTGTATAGTCTCCTGATCACCTGTCCCATGATAAAACTGATAGGCACATTAGCAACTTTTCAGCACTGTCAGTGGAATTTCCTTCTGGGTGTTCTTTGACTGCCCATTTTGTCTTCTCCAGTTTCAAATGCCTGAGCTCAGAAGACTCAGCTATTGCCATATCTATACAGTTTTACTATTTCTAGAAGCAGTCCTGGGGGGAAAAGAAGTGAAATGTGAATATGATTTCTTTATGCTGTCACAAATATATGCTTCCTTTCATCCACAGTTCTGGAGTGCTCATTCTTATTGCATCAGCCCACATGAACTGTATTGCTTTATATGTACTCATTCTTATTACATCAACCTGAATGAACTGTGTTGCTTTGCATGATGTTGCATAAGGCAAGAGCTCTGATGCAACTGGATGCTTCATTTTAGAAACCTCAAGGACAGGAAAAGCACAGAATCCTCCTGCCCCCCTCTTCATGGATTTAAAATGTATAAGCATGTAGAATTTTGTTTTTGTTTTGCTTTTTGAAAAGGTTCTTGAAATGTTATTCACAATATCATTACTGCTATTTTTATTCCTTTTCATGTGCTACTTTTCATGTGCTAGAACAAACCCAATGGGTGATATTCAGTGTTAGTCCTACTCAGAATGTGTGCTTCCAAGCAGGAAGATCACTGTTGCTTATCAGAAGGGAGAGGGGGAGGTAACGGCAGGCAGGTTGGTGCACTGCAAATGCACCAGCTGAGCCAATCCAGTGCTCCTGGGTGCATGTGCATTGCACTGTCTTCCCACCACCTTGCCCCCCCCCACAGTAGCCAAAGAGGCTCACCTGCCTGGAAGCCTATATAGCAGCTCTACCCTAACTGGCAAGCCGTTTCTGCTGTGGACTAGTGGTTTTCGTATTCAGTCCACACATAGAGATTGTCAGTATCAGTAAGCATGACTGAGCAACCTTAGCATAAAAATAGCGATGGTAGCACCTTAACCCCATGTTAGTTGGTATCGTTTTCCTAAGACACTGCCCTGCCCGACCCTTCCCACTTTTAGTCACTGGGGAAAAACTACAATTTGAAGAGGTAGCTTGAATAATCAGTGTAAATTTGACTAATTTACATCATATAACTGGACATCTGGACCAGCATGTTTGACTTAAGGGTGAGGTCCATCCAGAAGCAGTTTGCTGGGTGGGGTGGAGCCACTATCCTAGCTTCCAAGCAGGTGGGTCACTGCTGCTTATCAGGAGGGAGAGGAGTGAGGCAGCAGGGAGGCTGGCATGGTGCAAATGCACTGGTGGAACTGCACTGTGTCGACCTCCCTGCTGATTTGCCCCTTCTTGTAGCAACAGTGGTGACCTACCTGCTGGGAAGCTAGCGTAGTCACTCCACTCCATCTGGCAAACCGCTTCTGGACCTGCCTTAATAATTGGCTGTATGCAGACTTAGTCATGCTTAGAGCAAAACTATATAAATCTGTGGGATGTAAGCTAGCCATGAACGATGTAAGTTCCACTGATCTCAATGGATCTGCTCTAAGCGTGATTAAGTCTGGATCCAAACCAAGTATTCAAGAACATGTAGTCAAGATAGAGTCCTCGGATTTTTTTAAAAGTCCAAATGCTTCCTTAAAAGGTAAATTGCTGGGGTGAAGGAGTAGGGAAGGATATGAAATAATTATAATAGGGATGCAGGAAGAACTCCGTTCACTTTGCATTTTAATGTGAAGCTATCTAATTCACACTTCCCAAAATGGAATGTGAACTGAAATGCAACCATCCTTAGAAATTCACATTCCTCCCGATTTTGTAACACAGTTCTCCAATCAATGTATACAAACATGTGCATATTAGGAGAAAGTGTTATAAAATACATATATTTGGGGAAATAACATACAAAATGTCTTATATTAGGGAAAATCATTTGCAGCAATGTTTGTATTAGGCAACATTGCATGCAAAAAATGTGTATATGAGGAGAAATGCACACTAAAATGCGGCAAATTGAACTTAAGATGGGAAAAATGAAAAATGGAAAGAAACCCAAACTGAGAGATTTGTCCATCTTGAAACTACAATAACTATAATTGCAACCTAGAGATTCTACTTGTCCCTTTTATAGTTCTGCAGACATATAAGAAGGTATTGTAATTGTGGCGTCTCCTCCTCCCATAGGCCCCTCCCATGATTAGGGGATTTTCTTTATAGAGGAATGACTATAACCTAATGGTAGAGTATACAGTTTGTATGCAGAAGTTCCCATGTTCAGTCCTCAATGTCTCCAGTTTAAATGAGTCTCAAGTAGAATGACCCTGCCTGACCCCTTGGAGAACTGCTCCTAGTCAGAGGAACCAGCCTTGTAGTAGATGGCCCATATCTAGTGGCTTACTCAGACCTAATCAAAATTATGCCAACATATAGCATTAACAGTATGTCTTGCCCAGAGTGAGAATCATGAAACGGAGGCGGGACTGGAATTAATTGCTGTTTTATTAGAGTAACATCGAAGGCAAGGCGTCTCACAGATTTCGCTAACTAGCTCACTGTAATCCCTAACTAAACTACTCAGGCTTACAACAGAGGGCGTGCACACATCTGCTCATCGGACAGTCTAGACTCTTCAGGTGCTGGCTCCATTGAAGGGGGCAGAGACGTTTCTGGCGGGGAAGCATTCGAAGGGCCAGACAAGGAATCCTGGGGGGGTGGAGTTGGAACACATGCGAGTTCTTGCTCCAACGAGTCTCCTGGGGCGCTTGGCAAGGGAGGGATCTCCACATGAGCGGGCAAAGTTCCTGTGGGAATCAGAGAGTGGTTGGTCATGTCTCCTCCCCCCAGATCTTCAGGAGCATCCTCCACATCTGATATCTCTCCCATCTGCAGAGCTGGGGGTGCGACCTCGAACAGTTCCCCCCCAGAGTCACTCTGTGCTGGGAAGGGGCCCTGGGGCTCCCCCACCTCCTCATCCAGGCCCCTCTGGGTCACCTGGGGCTCGACACAGTAGTACAGGAGTAATGAGAGAAATCAGTAATAATGAAAATACCTATATCCAAACTTTCTGGCACAATGGAACTCTGGGCAGCAGACATCTGGTGCCCAGAGATACCCCCCATCCTACCACTGATCACTCAGGCCAACTTAGGCTGCATGCACACCATACATTTAAAGCATATTCAAAAGTACATGACTCCCTTCAAAGAATCCTAGGGACTATAGTTTATCCCACTCAGAGCTACAATTCCCAGTACCCCTAACAAACAATAGTGCCCAGGATTCTTTGGGGGAAGCCATGTGCTTTAAATGTAGGGTGTATGTAGCCTTAGCTGCAGCATGACGGTTGTACTGCATGCCTTTGTGGCTGGTAGTCTTTCATCATTGTAGGCCCCTCTGAGCTTCCAACACTATGATTCTATCATTAATAAGGAGACACATCTGTCACCCTTCAAAGAATTAAATTCAACAGGCACTAAAGCAAAAACAAACATTTCCAGCATCACAAGAGCAATAAAAGTATGGCATTTTGCCTTCTTGGGTCATGCATGCATTCTGCTTCCTGACAAATCTAGTACAAAGTTCACCCATAAGCAGATGGATTACTGGTGGATTGCACTATGCAGTGATATTCTATATGAAAGCACAAAATTACTCAATTTGCAAACTCTTTTGGCACTTTGCAAACACTCACAAGACCTCAGTCATAGCACAAATCCAGTAAAGGCTTGTTTTTAAAACCTGACAGGCAAGGGCAGAGAAACATAACATTAAGTGCAAGCTGCCAGTTCTGCCAGGTTGAAGACACATGCCAGCTATTGTAAGAAAGGGAAATGCAGATGAACCACTGGCTATGGGTGAATGGAGACACCTGAGGCCAAATACGATTTATTAATTAAAACCATAGTTTGCTTTGAAGTATCATATTGACCACATCACGTAACTCACAAGACCCTGAAACTGTTTCTGTTCTCTTCCAAAGCCCCATCCCAGAACCCTAAAAATCCTGATTTTGCAAGCTCCATCTTACAATGTGTATCTCTGCACATTTAACAGATCGGACGTTGTACATCATTCCATGGACCAGTTTTTAATAATCCCTTTTAATAAACCGCACTGATATGTACAAGATACATGGATTAGCTGTCATGCTCTCTTCAATCATAATGTCTAATTTTACCCAGTGTGATATAGCATGTTATATAACAGTTTTCTTTACATTCCAAAAGCATGTCTGATTGCAAATCATCAAGAAAACAATTCAGAAACTGCATAGCGTTTTTAAGCCCTCTGCAGCAGTCAGGGGGAAATCTGAGTAACCCTTTTCACTAATCTTAGGAAGAAAATGCTAGAGATGTGCATGAGCTCTGTGTGTACCTCAAATTATGAGGCAAATTGAGGTGATTTGGGGAAGGTTCTCATGTTTCTGAGTTGTATTGCACCATTAAAAAGGTGCCTCAAGTAGCTCTATTGTCTCAATTATCCAAAAATGGACACCCTCCCCCATAAAACAAAACCAAACTGACTGGGAAAACTTCCAGAGCTCTAGAAGGAAATGGGCGGAGAGGTGGGGCGGGGACCTTTTGTTTTGACAGACAGGTCTAGCTTTTAACCACAATGAATTATTTTCCCAAGCTACTCACAGTGATTTTGGAAAGGGATTAAAAATGGTGTTTTTCACATAGATGTATACCTTCACCTATAAAGGGCAATGGAGAGGTCTCTACTGTATGCTCAAAATTTCATTTAAAAACTTTACATTTTGACTAAAGGAGCATCATCAAGTGAAGATACAGTGCCTTTTAGATAAAGAAGGCTTCAGAAAACATGCTCTTTTTTGCTAGTGCTTTTTAGAATAACTGGAGAGCTTGAAAATAATTTCATTCTAGTTTGTGTCGATTGCTGTAAGCCAAAGTGTGAGAATTGTCTTTACTTTTTCAAATTATAATGAAGAACATTATGGACATGACGTGGACAGAAGGAGACGGAGATGAACAAAAGCAATTAAACACTATGAAGATGAACAGAAATCCAAGGCTGAATGTGCTATAGCTGCTTTTTAATAAATAAATAAATAAAAATTCCATGAGCTCCATAAATTATGTGCAATTGGTGTGAGTGTTCCTATGTAGTGTGCTGCATTTGAAAGAGCATTCTCTTGCCTTCAACAGACTAATGATTACCTTAAGGGGGCCATCATGGGTATTGAAAAAAAATGTCAAAGTCTCTTGATCTGACAAGAACTGTAGACAGATTTGTTGGGTCTCACAACAACAGGATGAAACATGGGACTGTCATGCTATCTTTGACCACAATGTCTATGTCAATGTCGTATGGCACAGAGTTTTGGGGGTACACTAATGCTCCTACTCTTGAGGTAATGCAGAATTATTTCAAGAGATCCCTGTTAACTGTCCTTCAAAGTACACCTGCAGCTCTTTAAGGGCAGAAGCAGGATTGTTATCTATAGAATTCTGCACTCATGCTGCACTTGCCTTGTACTGGCTGAAGGAGGTTTATATGAATAATGTGCGCCTGCCAAAAAAAAAAATGCTTTCTAGAACAATTGCAAGCTGCAGCCCCAAAGCTCCTAAGTAAATTCTGTTAAATCTATTCTGTACACCTATGGGATCAACATGGAAGTTTTACCTACCTTTTCTTCCATTAGAGTTAAACAGTTGTTTCAAAGAAAGAATCCACCTTTATTCTAAACAGTGGGACCTCTAGTCAGTTACACAAATGTCATATTCTATTTGGTATCCATTATATATGACAACATTTGGCATGGAGCAATACTTGACAATTCTGACAGTGACTCCTCTAAGAAAATCATTCACAGCTCGATTATTTCAATCTATGCCCTCTGCTTTTTTGGATGGGAGGTTTTCCAACTTGTCAAAGAGTTTGTATCTGTGAGTCTGGTGAACTTGAGGACATTATACATTATATATTAAGCTGCCTCCAATATGAGTCCCCATGATATAAATTTCTCTCCTACATCCTTTGCTCCTTATCAAATGACCTCTCCTGGTGCGGATATTGCTAGCAGGCAATAACGTATTTACATCCAGGTGACAAAAGTTGCCCTAGCTGCTAGAAAATTAAGAGTCAGACATCAAAAAACCTAGTGGGGTGCATGTTATGGGGAGGGTCAGTGTATCTTTTGTCCTGGAGAGGAAAATTCATTCTAACTTGGTGACTGTTGCTCCTTTCTGTATGTTGATGAAATATGTTTCATGAAACATGACTTGTATTTCCATATGTATTTTGTATTTTTTCTCCTTTTACATGTACTGAATTGTAGTAGCCTATGGGTCCAAACAATAAAGTTTCAAACAAACAAACTGGTATATCCAGCTTTATTAGGAAATAATATATATATATATATATAATTTATTTATTACATTTATATCCCATTTTTCCTGCACCAAAGGACTCAAGGACACATACATGAGGTTTCTAGGTGGTCTCCCCTCCAGGCACTGACCACACCCAGACCTGCTTAGCTTCAACAAGACAGCCTTATTAACATCATTCTGCTTCATTTGATAAAGTATCCATACAGCAAAATCCTTGCTCCCTTAACAATAGTCTTCATCATCATTCAGCTCTCCCAAACTAGTTTTTTCTATAATCACCCTTGGTTTCAATTCTGTGCTGCTTTTCCTCACAACTGCTTTCTTCTATGCATCCACTCATGGAATGCTATGGACAATTTATTCTTATTTGGTCTCTGTCAGACATGTCTGCACACACACACACACAAACCATGTCTCTGCCAGACATGTCTTACATCACCACTGCCACCTTTTTAAAAAAGAAAGTATTAAGCAGGGTTTATACAGGATGCAGGCCACAGGTAAAGTCTTTTTTTAACTTTGGAAGTATTCCACATGAGTACTATTCACTGACCTAGGGCTTATCCAAACGGAGCAGGATAATCCACGGTTTCCATATTCGGTTTGTCATCTGATAGTCCTCACTTTGCCTTTTAGTTCGCTCTTTCCCAATTAAACAAAACACTTTTTTGCACACGCACACGCAGCGGTAAGACCCCTACATTCTTTTCGCTTTTTCCAAGCTCCGCCTCTAAAACCTCCCCCTATCAACCAATTGGTCAGCAAAAGAATTACGTATGCTCCTCTCCTCCTTTGCAACGAAACACAATATGGCTGTAAAGGAATTCATGCCTGGGAAGGAAAGGGTGCTGGTCGGTTTCACGCCTGCCTTGTTTGTATTTGCGATATTATGCTTAAATGAATGTATGCTTTTCTGCCTTTATTGATATTTAAGGAGATACACATGCTGGCAATTGCACTTATTTCTCAAAAAAGCAAGAAAGGTGTCACCCCCCCTCCTTCTCCCTTTTCTTCCCAGGGAGAATGAAATTGACAAAGCTTTCTGGAGCAGGCATGAAACTGACCAGAAGCCCTTTTCTTGTTTGTATTTGTGATATTACACTTAAACAAATGTATGCTTTTCTGATTTGAAGCAAAAACCCCAGCAAGTAGAATGAAATTGACAAAGCTTTCCAGAGGCAGGCTGACACCGACCATCCCCCCTTTCTCACTTGCTGTGCATTGCAGATCTCACCCAGAGTGGCCGCCCAGTTTGCAGGCTGGCAAAAAATAAAATGCATCTGCACAGTAGTTGCAGGACCCCCCCCCTCAACACCCCACCATTGCGATGATTGGTTCAATTTTCCCGGGCTTATTCTCGCACATGCGCAAAAGTGCAGATACGTGATTGGCTGGAATGAGGAGAAGGGGCAAGGGGAAACACCCAAGAACCGCCCATCAGCTGCAAAGTCCACGGTATTGCGTCCTAACTCCTGAAGGCACAGCGGATGATTCCCGATTTTAAACAGCAAATCGCATTTTTGCCGGTATTGCACGGAGCGAAAATGCATAACAGCGCAAGACGTCATTTGGACGACCGAAAAAAAATGAACACACATAGCGGGCGTGTCACACATTTTGCAGTCATCTGGATGAGCCCCTAGTCACATCTAATTTTAGCATGCCAGCAAAATGCTACATATGAATGGGTCATCATACATGATAAATGCATTTAAATCTAACTGCACACACTGAACACTTACATTGGTAACAGCTTTACCCATGGGTCCTTTTCTTTTATAGATCAAGTCTTATTCTTGGTTTCTAATAGGATTTCTTTTATCTCTGCCTCTGATGTCACTTCAGGAATCTCAGATTCCACAACCTCCTCTAAAACTCTACTGATGCTTTATGCTTTAACAAGTTCTATTTGTTCTGCCTTGAGACTCTAATGTCATAGTAAATAAAATAACTGGTCTGTGTCTGATGAAGGTATATCTGCATTCTCAGTTGCTTCATATGACACTGACTCAAGAGTTTCAGTGTTCTGCAGAGCTTTCTGTTCCTACTGTAGACAGCTGTGTCATCAGTCTGAACCAAATAGGATCTTGTGTTATGTATGTTAGCCAGTTCTGTGGGTCTCCATGCTCCATTGAAAGACCAGATGGTAACTCTTTTTTCCTAGGTTTAATTTCTGACGCTTTGACCTCTGGGACATGACTGCATCAAGTCTTCAATTTGAGCGCACATGCTTGGTCAGTAAATAGCTTCTAGGGTCCTTTATTTGCATACCTCAATTTACAGATGGCTCTTGTTTATGATGTTCAGTATTTCTTTCCTCAGATTTTTGTGAAACTTTTATTCATTTGCTTATATAATTTATATCCCACACTTTGTACATACATTTATGTTTCCAGGGTGGCTAACAGAATATTAGAAACAAAGTACAATAGACTAACATCAACAACATATACAAATAAATAAAGCAAATTAAAACATACTAACAGTGCAATCCTAACTATGCCTACCCAGAAAATCCTAGAAAATTCTGTTGAATTCAATGGGGTTTATTCCCAGATAGGTGGGGCTAGGACTGCAGCCTAAAGCAATAACAGCAGCCCAAGACAGTTAAATCAAACTGCTCTAACTTTAAAAAACTTGCATTAGGACCTCTTTGAAGCATTGGAAATATTTTCCTCAAGTGCCTAAACAACGGTCTCCAGGTGGGCCTCCTTGGGAAGGGCATTCCAAAGGTGAGGAGCCATCACAGAGAAGACACTCTCTCCAGTCACCACCCATCACACTTCAAACTACCCATGTATGTTAATGCCAGCACTTTGAATTGAGCTCAGAAACTTACTTGGAAGTCTATAGACATACAGGCACGCTAATTTCTTCATCCAGTCCCTGTTAGTAACCTCAGCCACCGTGTTCTAAAGTAGCTGCAGTTTCCAAATTGTGTTCAGACAAAGGCAGCCTCATGCAAAGCACATTACAATAATAGTTTAAAACATGAGTCCATCATGATGTGATCACTTAATTCCTCTCTCATCTTTGTAGTCAGCTCCATTAGGAAAGCACTACAAACACACACAAATCCTTCGTTCCACTTTGCCCAGTTCCCCACATCATTTCCTTCAAACGCCAAGTCTCCTGGAGGCTTTAGCAGGTCCATTATTCATTTATTGCTTCCCTGATTTATTTTTAGATTCTCTTCAGACACCATGTAATGTTTGCCACTGCTGCTTCTGCTGCTACAAAGTTTGTAAAATGATGCCATGGGGAGATGAAGTATAGAACAAACAAACTCTATGTAACATTGTGTAACTCATGCCCTAATTTTCAACTTTTTCCTGGTGCTCCCCAGAAATGCTTCCCTCTATGCATCCACAAGTGGAGCACTTTGGTTCCTACCATAATTGCAACAGAGCTTGTGGTGGCATTCCATCAACATATTGTGGCTAACAACAGGATTTTTAAATATATTTTTAAATTTTTATTAATTGTATGACATCAAATACAGAGCAATAAACAAATCATACCCACCCCTCTTGCACTCCTTAGATCATCAACTGCACGCACCAATCTCTTTATACACGAAGAAAAAGAATCGCATGAAACACATTAAGAAAATATGAGGCAGCAGGATTTTTAACAGAAAGTGAGTCTACTTCCCATAGTCGCACAATCCTGGATGTGTCTGCAGTAGCTTTTGGGGACATTTGTTGGTTTGTAGTAGGGGTACGGAAGCTTTTTTCTGTTGAGCAGTACTTTCACGGATGCCTAAGGGGGAGATGAAAGCTTTCATTTTTTTAAAAACTAAGTTTCTAGGACTTGTAGAAACAGACATATAAGACAAATTGTACAGGGACTATTCTTCTCACTCTTGTTGAGAAAGCAGCCCGCTCCCTCCTTTCAGTGTTTTAGGCTACATCTGCACCTTAGATTTAAAGCAGTATTATATCACTTTAACAGTCTTGGATTCCTCCAAAGAATCCTGGAAGCTCTAGGCTGGGTGCTGAGAGTTGTTAGGAGACCACTATTCTCCTCACAGACAATTTCCAGGGTCTCTTGGGAAGAGGAAATGATTGTTAAACCAGTCTGGAAACTGTCACTATATGAGGAGAGCAGGAGTCTCCCAACAGCTCTGAGCACCCTTAACAAACTACAGTTCCCAGGATCCTGTGGGGGAAGCCATGACTGTTTAAAGTGGTATGATACTGCTTTTAATATAAGGTGCAAATATGGCCTGACTTTGTCCCCTCCCCCCAGAAAAGGTCATGTGGATGCCCATGGCCACATTCCCTCGGGGATAATCTGTCAGGTGGCAGGTGGGGTTGGAGCTGGAGCCAGTGTTAGTTAGGGACAGAGCCAAAAGTGAACAAGGCCACCTTTTTCTCTCCCTCTCTACCACCTCCTTTCCATTATCTGTCCGTCTTCTTACTCCTCCAGAAGGCTGCCAAGGTAGGGGCAGATTTCTCTTGTCAATGATTTGAACTGATATTTACCAAGGGCATTCCACCCTCCGCTTTCCACTGCTCCACCGGTTTTGCATTTTTCCTTGGTCCCCCCCCCCCGCAGTCCTGCTCTCCCTCTGGGTCCCTCCAACATGAAATTAGGTTGAGGGCCAGTTGTGCATTCTGTGGGCCACAGGTTCTACACTCCTGGTTCATAGGTTGAAAAGCAGCTCTTGGTAGTCCCAGAATAGAATCAGTACAAGGAGAGATTTCAAGCATTCCTTTAAACAGCTATCTTTGTGAGAAAGGCTTTGCTAAATGGATTAAGATTCTCCAAACCATGTGGGGAACTCCTCCACACAGGCTTCCCACATGGTTTATGCTCCTGGTGACAACTGGGCTACATATATGAAGTAAAAAATGAACCCTTAGTGATTCTGAAACTGAAAGCCACACATATTGATCCTTATCTTGATTGCTGTTAGTTCAAACCAGCAAGATCAGGGGGTGGTGTTCTGCCCAGAGATGAAGGAACCAAACTGAAGCAAGGTTTGTTCTGTTTCTCGTTTTATTAATATGATGATCACATCCAAAGTGGTACACTTCATAAACCTGACTACCCTGACTCACTACTTTCCCTAACTATTCTACTTAAATAGTCTCTGCGACGTGTGGGGAGAGTTGACTCAGCACTAGAGTCTGGGAAGGCACCTGCTTAAGTAGGGAAGGTCTTCGTGTGTAAACAACGGCTCCAACGGAGTTTCACCCTCTGGAAGTCTCTCTTCTCATGCCTCCTTGCGTGGGGCGAGGGAGGGGTGAGCCTCCGACGGCCCATCCGACAGCAGAGCTTTGTAAGGTGACAGATTTTAAGTGGATCACCAGGATTCCTGAATCCCAATTGTTTAACAATGGCAACAACAAAACATTTCCCACTTATATTACTGAAATGAAGAAAAGATTTTTGGGGGGAGAGGTAACCAGGAGTGGGGCTTTTTGCATGGAAGGGCAATGAGTTCAATTCAACTCTGGTGCTCAAAACTAATCCCTAGGTTCAGAATTCTTTAATTGTTAATGTGTCTTTTACACCAGTTGTCAGTTGGTAGATCTAGAGGCTCCAGTAAAAAACATCCTATGTTCTTCAGCTTTGTATCGCTAAATGTCGTTGGACGTCCCATGATCCCTTGACCAGTGGCTAAGCTGGCTGAGGATCATGTAGTCCAAGAACATCTGGGCTCACAAAGTTGAAGAACAGGGCTTGTAGTCTGTCCATCTTTGGCCTATATAATTATTTTTAAAATAAGCTTTTTTGCATTCCAAGATTCCAGAGCCACACAGAACTAAAGAAATATATAATTAATCAGTTCCACTGCCATGATATCATGAATGAATTCTGCCCATAAGTAAAGAATTCAAGTTGGAGAAATAGCTCCCCTGCCTAATATCAGAATGAGTATTGCTTTGCTCATTGTAATATTTTCGAGTAAGGATGTCAGTATGCACCCAGCCCTTCATGAATATTCCTAGAACATGCAGGGGAAGTCCTAACAAATATCAGTCTGCATGACTAATGAATCTTCAGTGCATAGTGGCAAAAAGACAAAATTGTATTCATTGCTTTCTCAACTTTGAAAGGCTGCAAAACCTCAGAAAGATGAAACGTAAGATTAGGATCGTAAAGCGGAATAGAACCCATGCAATACTGATGATGGGAAAATGTTAATATCAACTTCACTAAGTGCTGCGGTATGAGCAGGGCTTTTAGCTTTGTGTTTCATTTCTGCATTCTTTCATAAGCAATGTGGAACATTAAAAGCACACCCAAATCCTTCAGCCTGTGTTCAGTATGAGCATGTAAATAGGCCAATAGGATATGAATAGCTGCATGTGTATCAATACATTTTGGTGCTAAAGCTCACAACTGTTATGCAGGAGTGTAGCGAGACAATTTTCATTAGGTGGCCAGAGACAAAAATTGGGGGGGGGGGGCAGAAGGATTGAAGCATTGGTCAGTATAAAGAGGTTTCTGGGGAACATTTTCATAGGTAATGACAAAACTAAACTCCAATATATGCATTTTAATTAGGAACTATTACTTATGAAGTTTACCCCCCCAAAATTTAAAATATAATATTTTCCACATGCAAAATAGTTATGTAAACTAAATAACGAAGATCCTCCATGGCGCAGAGTGGTAAGAGGCGGTAATGCAGCCGAAGCTCTGCTCACAGCCAGAGTTCGATTCCAAGGAAAGGAGGAAGTCGAATCTCCGGTAAAAGGGGTCGAGGTCCACTCAGCCTTCCATCCATCCGTGGTTGGTAAAATGAGTACCCGGCATATGCTGAGGGGTAAAGAAAGGCTGGGGACGGAACTGGCAATCCCACCCCATATATACGGTCTGCCTAGTAAACGTCGCAAGAAGTCACCCTAAGAGTCGGAAATGACTTGCACTACAAGTGCGGGGACACCTTTACCTTTTTAAAACTAAATAACAATGACTACGAAGTAAATATATATTGTGCAAGTCATCTTACCATAATGGTCCAAACTGTTCATTAACACTGTTATTTCTCTGCAAACTTGCAGAGGAACTGTTCACTGGAAATAGTGTGGCGGTGCCTATCCTGTGGAACTCCCTCTCCTTAAATATTAGATAGGCGCCATCTCTGTTATCTTTTCGGCGCCTACTGAAGACCTTCCTCTTTCAATAAACCTTTTAAGTTGAGACTTTATCCCAGTCTGCGTCTGTGTTGGAATTGCTTTTTAATATGTTTGTAAATCTTTGTTTTAAAACAATTTGTTTTTAACATTTTTTTCTTTTTTCAGATGTCTTCAAAGCTTTTTAAAAAATGTTTTTAACGATGTTTTCTTTTAATGCATTTTAAAGTCTGTTTTTATGATGTTTTAAAGTGTTTTAGTGCTTTTGTTTGCCGCCCTGGGCTCCTGCTGGGAGGAAGGGCGGGATATAAATTAAATAATAAATAAATAATAAAAATTCCTTCAAATATGTTACTTTCAAATGCCAAGATTACTAAATTTGCTTTTCTCTGATGAAGCATTGAACATCTGTATGGTGTCAGCACATGTGCCCAAGTTGAGAATAAATTTTCATACACAGCTGTAGATGCACCAATGGTGAGACCTGCAGCATACAAAGTGTACATGTGTGGAAAGGCTTCCTTGTGCAGGTACAATGTTTTAGAAAACTTGTGAACTGTGAGTTCAGTTCTCCTGAGGCAGCTGCTTCCTGTAACTAATTACCCTGGTCTCCTTTGCCATGCCAGGAAAGCAGTTAAGAGAAGTTTCACTTTAAAAATTAAATTAATAACTAAAAACATCACTTTTCATAAGCAAATGCTTGACAGCATGTCACATAGGAACTATACCTCTCTCCAAACTACAGGTGCTAGAATTACCTGTACAAGCACAATATCTGTGCAGAAAGGCCCTGGGCCAGCCAGCTAACACTGCGTCTGATGGCTTTACCAGCAAATCTCACTCACCCTATTTTGGTAGTACATACGTTCACATAAGAAAAGTTAAATAAGGTGAATTATTTATAATGATTATTTGAGTGGAGGTCTGAAACTGTTGCAACCAAAGCTCTAGCCACATTATACTCTTCAAAAACATTTTGAAATGGAACCAGCTTGAAAAGATACGTTTTTTCAACTTTTTTAACAAACTAGAGAAGAAATGTTCTCCAGACAAGCATGGACACACAATATTCCAGCTCATTGCCTGGGCTAGGTTAGTGAGGTCTCATTAGGCTTCCTGGGCCTTGGAGAGCCAACTCACTCACCTCTCTGCTTCTTCTCAGGTCCTGCCTTGGGACTAGATTTACCAGGTCTTCAGTTTTGGGGCGGAGTCTCTGTTTTTTGGGGGGCCCTCCGGCTCTCTGGCTAGCACCCCTTAATTCCGGACTCTCAGCTTCAATTTTTTTAAAAATTAAGTTTCTAGGTGGTCTGGTTCCCGAGATATACACCAAAACATCAACTGCCCCCCCACGTGACTGTTTTTTACAGATCTCCAGAACAATTCCTTGCTCTAGCTACAACTCCCATCAGCCCAATCCAGTGGCCATGCTGGCTGGGGCTGATGGGAGTTGTAGTTTAAAAAAATAACTTTTCAAAGCTCTGGCTGTAACCCCGCCCTTTTAGGATTGTAGCCAATGAAGTCAGGGATGTGACTTGTTGATCCAGGCATGCCTAGGCTTAATTTCAACGTCAGAAAATGGTGGCTTTAAGATTTTTGCAGTTTGCGTAAATAATATGGCTTAACGTTGTTTTTTCTCTTCTGTCCAAGAGTCATACCCTGGGCTATGAAATATGAAAGTATTTAATCCAATATCTGCTTTTCTGGGAGTAAAGCAATTCTAATCCCATGTACCTGGAGTAAACCCCATTGAACTCCATTAGGACTTACTTTTGAGTAGACATGGTTAGGATTGTGCTGTAAATTAATGGGACTTTTGAGTAAACATAGCGCAGACTTGTGTTTGTGTTGTAAATCTTTCTCTCCCTCTCCAACCCTATTTTTAAAGAAATTAGGCAGGGTTTATCACAGTTTTTATTATGTAGGAAACTAATACTGATTTTTTAAAAAAATGTTTCTCAATGACCAACTGTTTATTGTTTTGACAATAAACTATTATATGGGGTGTATTTTTACACCTGCATCTATATGTGTGTGTGTAGGGTTGGTGATTGGAAACCAAGGCAGCTCACAATAAGAAATAAATCACTTTAAAAACCAATAACCATAAAAAGTATAAACAGTTGGAAAACAGCTTAAAATGGCATGATTCCAAATTTTGGGTTGGGTGAATGAAGTTTATTTATTTATTTTTATTTATTTATTATTTGATTTATATCCCACCCTTCCTCCCAGTAGGAGCCCACGGAGGCAAACAAAAGCACTAAAAACACTTTAAAAATCATAAAAACAGAATTTAAAATATATTAAAACATCTTTAACAACATTTTTAAAAGCTTTAAAAACATTTTTTGTTTTAAGGAAAAGGTTTAAAAACATATTAAAAAGCAATTCCAACACAGACTGAGATAAGGTCTCAACTTAAAAGACTTGCTAAAAGAACAAGTTTCTTATCACTTCAGGGTACAATTTTCCCTGGTTGAGTAAGCCCCATTAAATACATTGGGACTTGCTTCTGAGTAAACAAGCATAGGATTGCACTATAAATATCTTTACAGATTGTATAAATAATAAACATATTTGATAGTCATGCTTATATAAATATTTTCATAGAATCATAGAATAGTAGAGTTGGAAGGGGCCTATAAGGCCATCAAGTCCAACCCCCTGCTCAATGCAGGAATCCAAATCAAACCATTCACGACAGATGGCTGTCCAGCTGCCTCTTGAATGCCTCTAGTGTTGGAGAGCCCACTACCTCTCTAGTAATTGGTTCCATTGTCATATGGCTCTAACAGTTAGGAAGTTTTTCCTGATGTCCAGTCAAAATCTGGCTTCCTGCAACTTGAGCCCATTATTCCGTGTCCTGCACTCTGGGACAATCGAGAAGAGATCCTAGCCCTCCTCTGTGTGGCAACCTTTCAAGTACTTGAAGAGTGCTATCATATCTCCCCTCAGTCTTCTCTTCTCCAGGCTAAACATGCCCAGTGCTTTCAGTCTCTCCTCATAGGGCTTTGTTTCCAGTCCCCTGATCATCCTTGTTGCCCTCCTCTGAACCTGTTCCAGTTTGTCTGCAGAGACCAGAACTGGATGCAGCACTCAAGATGAGGCCTAACCAGTGCTGAATAGAGGGGAACTAACACTTCACGTGATTTGGAAACTATACTTCTGTTAATGCAGCCTAATATAGCATTTCCCTTTTTTGCAGCCACATCACACTGTTGGCTCATATTCAGCTTGTGATCAATGACAATTCCAAGATCCTCACATGTCGTATGGCTGAGCCCAAGTATCCCCCATTTTATAACTGTGCATTTGGTTTCTTTTTCCTAAGTGTAGAACTTTGTATTTATCCCTGTTGAATTTCATTCTGTTGTTTTCAGCCCAATGCTCCAGCCTTTCAAGATCCCTTTGAATTTTGTTTCTGTCTTCCACGGTATTAGCTATGCCCCCCAATTTTGTATCATCTGCAAATTTGATAAGCATGCTCTGTACCTCTTCATCCAAGTAGTTAATAAAAATGTTGAAGAGCGCTGGGCCCAGGACTGAGCCCTGTGGTACCCCACTCATTACTTCCGCCCAGTTTTGTCATACTGTGTCCCTATAAGTATCCGATTTCACACTATGGTTGTACAATACCTCCTTTACATTTTAAGTATGCCTTGGGGTAGTCATGGTTCTCCATTGCTTTCATCCTGAGGGGCAGATAGGCTGAGAGGTAGTGAGTAGCCCATGGTCACCCACTACAGTTTATAGCTCATTTCCATTTTGAAAAATTAATTAAAACAATTTACATGCCAGCAAAATTTATTAAGTGGATTCACACAATATGTTTAAAGCACATCCAACTCGCAATTAAAGCGCATGACTTCCCCTAAAGAATTCTGGGAAGTGTCATTTCCCCCTCACAGTTATAGTTCTCACCACTCTTAACAAACTGCAGTCCCATGATTCTGTGATGGGATTCATGTGCTTCAAATGGGTGTTGAATGTGCTTTAAATGAATGGTGTGGATCTGCCCTAGGTATGATGTTCATTCAAGAGTGAACTGAAAAGAACAATTTTAAAAGATACTTCTTACTCTTACTCATTTTTCAGACCTCTTTCTGAAGTAAAGGGTCAAATCTGTAAAAACGTTTGGAGCAGCCACGTTAAAAGATAAGGGCAGGGTATTCCAGGCAGGGGGTTGCCAACCCTGCTTGGATATGGATGTCTTTGCAGAAGAACCCTAGTCAAGGTTTACCAACAACACAATCCAAACTATATCTACTTAGAAGTCAGTCCTGTTGAGTTCTATGGGGCTTAATCCCTTAGTAAGTGTGTTTAGAATTGCAGCCTTCAGGAGCCTCCATCTTTACTCCCCAAAGCTCCCATCTAACATCTCCACGACACTAGGCTCCTTTGTCTCTGCAGTGGCTTTCTGGTGACTGCCCTGGCCTGAAGGCACTTAACCCTTCTTGCTGAAAGCAAGTAGGCTAGATTAAATGTTCCCTACCCAGGCTCCACCTTTTAGCTAAGATTTCTATCTTAATTTCCAATCAGATATATTTTTTTAATTGTATGCTCCAAGCAACTGTGATTGATGCTTAATGTATCATGCTTAATGACATCACTGGGGCCCGCATTGTGATAATTTTGCCCTGTCCCTCTCTTTGGATGCTAAACTGTATTACTAAAAGCTCGACTGAAGTTTTAAGTTACTGCAATCCTAGAAATTTGGGGACTGAAAGAAAACTGCATTTGGAGGGGCAGAATTATCATTGGGGAGTGATGCTTTCATTTGCCCCCCCATCACTATGCTCCTGCTGTGACGTTAGATTTTTGTGATATGAACATGTTTACTAAGTTTATATGCATTTTTGTGGTTTCATTTTCATTTCGATCACTAGAATTGCTCACATGTGGAAAACCAAGCAAATATTCATAGTCAATTTAATAATAGGGAAAAATATTTCTGGCATAAATTTTATAGTATTAGAACATCTCTACTAAAGGACATACAAATGGTCTTTATTATGTGATCCTCATCCTGTACACTGCAGTTTTTAAATAAATAGATGGGCTTTACTGTGAATAAATGCATGATTTTTACACAACTTCTCTGTAGAAATATATCGAAAGGTCATTAGAAATCACTGAATTATCCTCTGTTATGGATATGTTCTCTTTCTCATGCACTTGCACCCAGCTCTCTACACAACAAAGAAAAAGCAAGCATTTCCATTTGTTTATGGTTGCCTGGTAACTAGTCCCAAAGCAAAGGAAGACCAAACAAACAAAAGGAAGTATCGGTCATTTTGGCACCAGGTGAAGGATCGAAGGGCCCAAGCATTGCCTGCAAACTGGGGGCCTGTAGTTCTATAAACATTATAGGTGAAGTAAAGTCACACCAAATAAACACTGGCTAAAATTCTCAGTGGAAGAAATGAGGAAATGATAGAAGAAAAAGAGCGCCATAAGACCTTCTCTAGATGTGTTCACACACCTCCAACCGGACCACCCATCCTTTAGGCCCAAACAGATTTTTCCCCCAAAGTCCAGTAGCTTGCCAACGCCCATAATATTCTTTAGATTTAGATTTAGATTTATTATTATATATTGTATATAGCCAAAGGCCATGACAATTTAATACAATTTAATTCTTTGATACCCAACAAAGTCAGCTTCACACCAGCAGTGGCATGTGACCGGCAGGGAGGCAGAGTGGCAGTGGTACCCTCCCGGCAGTGGTAGTGTTGCATTCCCTGGGATGGAGTAGGGTGAGGGGGGGTGGCAGAGACGTGGGGGGACCTCCAGGTTGGCAGCAGCATACCAGGGCCTCTCTGCCCTCCTGCCTGTGCTACTGCATCCCAGACTGTGAAACTGAGGGAGTAGATGTGCTTGAATGATGCAGGTACCTGTTTCCTGTAGCTTTTACTGTTGTCAACATCTTGAGGCAGGATACAATTGTATCAAATTAAGAAACATATTAACTAAGCAAAAACATACGAGATCCATCCTTTTATTTTTATTTTTTACATGGCATACAGACAACTGCCATAATCCTACATAACAGGGGTGGGAAACTTTTTTCAGCCCAAGGACCGCATTCCCTCATGGGCAATATTCCGAGGGCCACATGCCAGTGGTGGGTGGAGTCAGAGCCAACAGTGGGCGGAGCAATGGATGTGAGTCTTTCCTTTGCACAGTAGGCTACATTCCAGCCATGCAAAAGTTAGACTTGTACTCCATCCAGACCAGCAAGAGGCATTATCATAATTCAGTGACACACTCCAGCATGCAAAAGCACACAAAGAGTGCTCTGAGAAGGGCTGATGGACAGGCCTGGAGGGCCACACTGTTCCCCACCCCTGCAATATACAGTTAAGCACACTTAAGACCAATGAAATCAATCTGTGGGATCCAGGCTAAGGCAGCAGTCCTACCCCCAGAAGCAGTTCACAGAGTGAGGAGGAACCATTATGCTAGCTTCCTCGCAGGTGAGTCACTGTTACATACCAGGAGGGAGAGAGGGAAGGGTAAGGTGTCAGAGAGATCGGTGCAGTGTAAAACACACTGGCAGGAGTGCTGGATTGGCTCTGCTGGTGCATTTAGACCACACTAACCTCCCTGCCTCCTCACCCCTCCCCCTCTCCCAGTAAACAACAGCAACCCATTTGCTGGGAAGCTGGCGTAACAGCTCTGCTCCACCCAGTGAGCCCCTTCTGCTTACCCCATTTACCTGGGAGTAATCCCCATTGAGTTTAATGGGGCTTACATTTGAGTCAACTTGAATGGTTGAATACTTTACTCCCAGTTAAGCATGTATAGAATTGCAGCTTTAGCTCCCATTGGGATGAGTCATGGCTAACTTGTCCTATTTATTTCAATGAGACGTAAGTTCATCTAACTTAGTCGGATCCAGCCAAACATACTTAAACAGATTAAAATGCTTATTACAAATTTTAGGGAACACCACAATTAGACACATCCGGTAGGTGTATAACGACTTTCTGTAACTTATAAAAGTGCCTCAAGATGTCATTTGTACATTATTCAGACCAAATAAAATATATTTTCTCCCTCTTATTGCATTAGGCCCAGTTACTGGAAATCTACAAGGATTATATTATCTCAAGCCCTAAGAGATCAGTGTGGGAGGTAACAATCTATTATCTGGGTGACCCTCAAGTGATCGAACTTACCTTTGGATAGGTCTATCTGAGATTTCCCAGAATCACTGTGCTTACAAATGCTTTAAAGTCCTATTTGTTCTGCAGTTTGTCTGTTTAGTCTAATTTCTCTCTAGGTTTCCATTTCATTAGGGTTGCAGCTTAGCTTTTATTAGAGTCATTTGTGGTAACAGTTTCCTTAAATCATCTTACTCTTTTTTTCAACATCTTAGAAGGTGCATGCATGGTGCATCCTCAAGAACAGCCTAGGTACTTAATTTAGTTTCTAACGATTTTTCCAGTCCAAATAGCACATATATTATCACTCTTACTAGATTAGGCCCAAGTTATATAGGCGCATCAACCTGAACCTCCAAAGAGTTCCATGAGTGTGGTGATGCATCGAATCAAGTGGTATTTTATTCTTCACTGCCAAACTCATAGAAATACCCATGGAGGAATTCAAGGGGAAGGGCTATAGTTCAGTGATGGAGCACATGTTTTTCATGCAGAAGGTCCCAGATGCAGTCCTTGGCATCTCCAGGTAGGTCTGGGAAAGCTACTTGTGTGAAACCCTGGAGAGCCACTGCCAGTCTGTATAGATGATACAGAGCTAGATAGACCAATACTCTAACTCTGTATAAGTCAATTTCCTGTGACCATCTGACAGCCACTCAAAGCCTTATTGCACCTATAACTATGTAGGGTGATGGCTGTCTCAAGTCTCCGGCCACCATGTTATTACCCTGTGGTTTCTCCTGCTTTCCCTGAGGCTGCAGGAGACTGGCACACCAATTTAAATATGCGCTCAATTTAAATAAAGGCCATGAAATTTTCTCCACATAGGCGTATGCTTTTAACATGGCATCCCATTCTATAGTCGCAATGGGGTTCACTGCCTAGTTCTGATCCACTTGTATACCAATAGTCTGTTGTTCTATCCCGATCCGTCATTTCTTTGTTCTCGCTTGCTTTAGCGCTTGCCAATTTGATCCTCTGGTTTGTTGTTTTTGGTTGTGAATTGTTTTTTACGTAATTTTTAATGTAAATGCCTATGTAAATGATCTTGTGTTCCACGTGGTTTATTTTTTCCTATTTATCACACCTACACACTGTTACAAATGCATCAGCTTAGAGGAAATTACGAAGGTAATTATGTAAAATCAGGAAAAATTCAGGGGGGAAATCTGTGCCAATTACAGCCACAAGAAATCTGTGCCGGTCCAAAAAGGTAGCTGACTGTTGAATTCAGTCAGAATCTGGTACAAAGTCAGATGTAGTGGATATTCTCCCCCATCCCTATTCTATACCCATCCTTAAAATTCAGTTGTTTTATAGCATTGACTGTTATGGCTCTCCCTCATACTCATATTAACCTTTTCAGGTCCGTAAGTTGGTTCATCATCTTTCCAGAGAGGACTGACCTAGCTATAGTAGTTCATGCTTTACTGCAAGGATGGGGAACCTGTGGCACTCCAGATGTTGTTGGATACCAGTTTCCGCCATCCCTGACCATTGACCATGCTAGCTAGGACTGACAGAGACCAACAATCTCTGGAGGGCCTCACGTTCCCCATCTTCGTCTTAGCAATATCCAGATTTGATTACTATAGCATGCTCTATGTCAGCCTTTACTAACCTGGTGCCCTTCAGATGTTGTACTAAGACCACAGTTCCCATCAGCACCAACCAGTGCTGCCCTGTTGTTTGGAGCTGATGGGAGTTGTAGTCCAAAACATCTTAAAAACACCAGGTTGGCGAAGGCTGCTCTTTGTGGAGCTGCCTCTGAAATGTGCTTGGAAACTAAAACCAATCCAGATTGTGGCCAACAGGGTATTAACAGGGCAAGCTGCAAGGAGAGGGGAAAAAGTCAGTTTTACAACATCTTTGTTGGTTTCTAGATGGTTTCTGGCCCCAGTTCAAAATGCTGTGGCTTTTTGTTTTTTAGTTTTAAAACCATCAATGATCTGAGGCCGGTGTATATACCAGATTATCTTCCAAATAAACTTCCTTGTACATTCAGATCAGATACCTAAATCCATGTTCCCTAATCCCCTGAGGTATGGTGGATTGTTACTCAGGACAGGGCTTTGTCCACAGATAGTTTGGTAGACAGTGCTGGGAAGGAGTCAGTGGTCGTGGTGCACGTTGGCACCAACGACATGGGGAAATGCAGCCGTGAGGTCCTGGAAGCAAAATTTAGGTTGCTAGGTAGGATGCTGAAAGCCAGGACCTCCAAGGTGGCTTTCTCTGAAATGCTACCGGTTCCACGCGCAGGACCAGCCAGACAGGCCCAGCTTCGCAGTCTCAATGTGTGGATGTGACGATGGTGTCGGGTGGAAGGGTTCGGATTTGTTAGGCACTGGGGAACATTTTGGGACAAGCTGGGCCTGTACAAAAGGGACGGGCTCCACTTGAACCAGAATGGAACCAGACTGCTGGCACTTAAAATTAAAAAGGTGACAGAGCAGCTTTTAAACTGACTGAGGGGGGAAACCCGACAGGAGCTGAGAAAGGTCCGGTTCAGAATAAACCTCCCCCCTGGGATAAAAACCAAAGAAATGATGAAATTTTAAAAGGGGTAGGCCTAGAAGTAGGCATTGTGAGAGCAGGGGCACAGGATATAAATTCAGAAGAGCAAAATTACCACAGGCCTAACCGCAAGTGCCAAAGACACTTGAAGAGAGACACTGCTTACAAGTGCCTGTACGCTAATGCTAGGAGCCTGCGAACCAAGATGGGAGAACTGGAGTGCTTGGTCTTAGAGGAGAGCATTGATATAGTGAGCATAATGCAGACCTGATGGAATGGAGAAAACCAGTGGGATACGGTTATCCCTGGATATAAACTATATCGGAAGGACAGGGAAGGACGTATTGGTGGCGGAGTCGCTCTATACGTGAAAGAAGGCATTGAATCCAGCAAGCTCGAAACCCCAAAAGAGGCAGACTCCTCCACAGAATCGTTGTGGGTGGTGATACCATGCCCCAGGAGGGACTTAATACTGGGAACGATCTATCGTCCCCCTGATCAAAATGCTCAGGGAGACCTGGAGATGAGATATGAAATTGAGGAAGCATCCAAACTAGGAAATGTGGTAGTAATGGGTGACTTCAACTACCCGGACATAGACTGGCTGCATATGTGTTCCAGTCATGACAAAGAAGCAAAGTTTCTAGATATTCTAAATGACTATTCCCTAGACCAGTGGGTCATGGAACCGACCAGAGGGAGGGCAACCCTGGACTTAATCCTCAGTGGGGACCGGGACCTGGTGCGAGATGTAAGTGTTGTTGAACCGATTGGGAGCAGTGACCACAGTGCTATTAAATTAAACATACATGTAACTGGCCAATTGCCAAGAAAATCCAACACGGTCACATTTGACTTCAAAAGAGGAAACTTCACAAAAATGAGGGGATTGGTAAAAAGAAAGCTGAAAAACAAAGTCCAGAGGGTCACATCACTCGAAAATGCTTGGGTTGTTTAAAAACACTATATTAGAAGCTCAACTGGAGTGCATACCGCAGATCAGAAAAGGTACCGCCAGGGCCAAGAAGATGCCAGCATGGTTAACGAGCAAAGTCAAGGAAGCTCTTAGAGGCAAAAAGTCTTCCTTCAAAAAATGGAAGTCTTGTCCAAATGAAGAAAATAAAAAAGAACACAAACTCTGGCAAAAGAAATGCAAGAAGACAATAAGGGATGCTAAAAAAGAATTTGAGGAGCACATTGCTAAGAACATAAAAACCAACAACAAAAAATTCTATAAATACATTCAAAGCAGGAGACCATCTAGGGAGACGATTGGACCCTTGGATGATAAGGGAGTCAAAGGTGTACTAAAGAACGATAAGGAGATTGCAGAGAAGCTAAATGAATTCTTTGCATCTGTCTTCACAGTGGAAGATATAGGCCAGATCCCTGAACCTGAACTAACATTTGCAGGAAGGGATTCTGAGGAACTGAGACAAATAGTGGTAACGAGAGAGGAAGTTCTAAGCTTAATGGACAATATAAAAACTGACAAATCACCGGGCCCGGATGGCATCCACCCGAGAGTTCTCAGAGAACTCAAATGTGAAATTGCTGATCTGCTAACTAAAATATGTAACTTGTCCCTCGGGTCCTCCTCCGTGCCTGAGGACTGGAAAGTGGCAAATGTAACACCAATCTTCAAAAAGGGATCCAGAGAGGATCCCGGAAATTACAGGCCAGTTAGCTTAACTTCTGTCCCTGGAAAACTGGTAGAAAGTATTATTAAAGCTAGATTAACTAAGCACATAGAAGAACAAGCCTTGCTGAAGCAGAGCCAGCATGGCTTCTGCAAGGGAAAGTCCTGTCTCAGTAACCTATTAGAATTCTTTGAGAGTGTCAACAAGCATATAGATAGAGGTGATCCAGTGGACATAGTGTACTTAGACTTTCAAAAAGTGTTTGACAAGGTACCTCACCAAAGGCTTCTGAGGAAGCTTAGCAGTCATGGAATAAGAGGAGAGGTCCTCTTGTGGATAAGGAATTGGTTAAGAAGCAGAAAGCAGAGAGTAGGAATAAACGGACAGTTCTCCCAATGGAGGGCTGTAGCAAGGGGAGTCCCTCAAGGATCGGTATTGGGACCTGTACTTTTCAACTTGTTCATTAATGACCTAGAATTAGGAGTGAGCAGTGAAGTGGCCAAGTTTGCTGATGACACTAAATTGTTCAGGGTTGTTAAAACAAAGAGGGATTGTGAAGAGCTCCAAAAAGACCTCTCCAAACTGAGTGAATGGGCAGAAAAATGGCAAATGCAATTCAATATAAACAAGTGTAAAATTATGCATATTGGAGCAAAAAATCTGAATTTCACATATACGCTCATGGGGTCTGAACTGGCGGTGACCGACCAGGAGAGAGACCTCGGGGTTGTAGTGGACAGCACGATGAAAATGTCGACCCAGTGTGCGGCAGCTGTGAAAAAGGCAAATTCCATGCTAGCGATAATTAGGAAAGGTATTGAAAATAAAACAGCCGATATCATAATGCCGTTGTATAAATCTATGGTGCGGCCGCATTTGGAATACTGTGTACAGTTCTGGTCGCCTCATCTCAAAAAGGATATTCTAGAGTTGGAAAAGGTTCAGAAGAGGGCAACCAGAATGATCAAGGGGATGGAGCGACTCCCTTACGAGGAAAGGTTGCAGCATTTGGGGCTTTTTAGTTTAGAGAAAAGGCGGGTCAGAGGAGACATGATAGAAGTGTATAAAATTATGCACGGCATTGAGAAAGTGGATAGAGAAAAGTTCTTCTCCCTCTCTCATAATACTAGAACTCGTGGACATTCAAAGAAGCTGAATGTTGGAAGATTCAGGACAGACAAAAGGAAATACTTTTTTACTCAGTGCATAGTTAAACTATGGAATTTGCTCCCACAAGATGCAGTAATGGCCACCAGCTTGGATGGCTTTAAAAGAAGATTAGACCAATTCATGGAGGACAGGGCTATAATGGCTACTAGCCATGATGGCTGTGCTCTGCCACCCTAGTCAGAGGCAGCATGCTTCTGAAAACCAGTTGCCGGAAGCCTCAGGAGGGGAGAGTGTTCTTGCACTCGGGTCCTGCTTGCGGGCTTCCCCCAGGCACCTGGTTGGCCACTGTGAGAACAGGATGCTGGACTAGATGGGCCACTGGCCTGATCCAGCAGGCTCTTCTTATGTTCTTATGTTCTTATGGAACCTTGATTCTTATGAATCAGCAAAGGATATGCAATAACTACTAGTGTGGTTTTGTACAGTAAAGTATCCATGTACTGCAATGTATGTAGTTCTTCAAAAAACACGACAATCCTCTGATTCATTCTGCAATTAGATAAGATCTTTTGGTTCATTCAAATAGAAATAGCTTCATCTTGAGTCATAGGCATAGAAGAAGCTTCTATAATTTCATTGCACCTTCTGCATATTTCTCTCATTTTCCTTTTGCTTGTGGTTACTGTAGATTTACTATCATGGATATTGAAATCACTCCTAATAGACACTGAACAACTCTTGCCTGGTTCAAATGTTGCCTCTTCCAAGCCGTCATCACACCAGATGACCTTACAAAAACCATTATCTCACTTCCCCCCGCCACTGCCCTAGTCTAAAGGTAAATCAAGGAATCATTCCTTGTATCTAATATTAGGCATTCTTAGAGTAGACCCATTAAAATTAACGAACATTAGTAACATTAAGCCATTAATCTTAATGGGTCTGCTCTAAGGAGACTGGTAGTGGGGAGGGAATGTGGCACATGTGTAGTTCCTGCACAGGGTTAGAGCCTGTGCAGTGAACTGAATGATAGGAGAAAGTCACCAGATGCTTTCAGAGTGAGAGTCTGCAACTGTCAGAAGGCTCGACCTCCCTGGGTGTGAGACCAGGGCGGGGGAGTAGATGTGCCCTATATGAAAGACACTGAGTGGGTCTGACTCTTCCCAATTCTCTCAGAGGCCTACTGGGATAATTGGTTCAGGGAGGTTTTGTTGGTGGGCTCTTTTTGGATCCATATCAGGTGTTTAGGAGAAGTCTTAGTAAGGAGGAACATAGGTGATGCCACCCTAATTTCAGTGATCATGGGTAGAGGGGGGTATGGCCATGGAGAGGTGGTAGAAGATGAGGGCAAGGCTATCTATGCCTTGTTCCTCACTCCCATTCCTCTCATGGATGGGTTCTTCGTTGCTCATCTGCTGTGCCCATTGGCCTATGTGTGTTGTTGTTTAACGCCATATCGGTACACAATAAGACAACACTTATCCATAATTTGATCATGGAAGAAGCTGCTGATTTGGAGTGCATTACCGAGACCTGGGTGGGTGAGCTGGGAGGAGGTGATCTGATCCAGTTTTGCCCACCTGGATTCTCAATGCAACACCAGCACAGGGTGCTGGGATGCAGGGGAAGGAGTTGCTGTGGTCTACAGAACTTCCATCTCTGTCACCAGAAAACCACACTGTCTTGGAGCTGGCTGTGAAGGTCTGCACCTGGTGTCGGGCCAAGGAGACATAGGGTTGCTGCCAGTGTACCAACCACCCTGCTGCCCAGCAGCTTTTCGGACCAAGCTGGTAGAGGCCATCTCAGCTGTGGTATTGGAGGAGCCCAGAATGATAGTCCTGGGTGATTTCAAAGTCCATGCTGAGGATGCCTCTAGTGTTCCAGCACGAGGCTTCATGGCCTCCATGATGACCATGGGCTGTCTCAAGTTGTCACCAGCCCAACTCATAGGGCAGGGCACACCCTCAAATTGGTTTTTGTTCCAGATGGAGGAAGGAGTGGTCTGGAGATAGGGGAGTGGACGTCACCCCATTGTCATGGTGAGACCACTTCCTGATGAATTTTAGACTTATGGCTCTGATCCTCCCCAATGGGGTTGGTGGACAGATTAAGATGGTCCACCCTCAGAGACTAATGGAATCCATAGACTCCTGAATGCCTTGGGGGAGTTCTCAGTAGATAGAGCAGGTGACGCTGTTGAAGCCCTTGTCATGTTGTGGAACAGCGAGGCACATCAGACTCTTGACACAGTTGCCCCTGTGCACCCTCTCCGGTATTGTGGAGCCTGATTTGCACCTTGGTACACCAGTGAGCTAAGGGAAATGAAAGAAGCTGGATGATGGCTAGAGCACAATTAGCGAAAGACCTGCTGTGAGACTGATCAGAAACAAATAACACATCATAATTGTGCCTTAATGTGTGGCGGTGAGGGCAGCTTTTGATACCATTGACCATGTTATCCTTCTGGGCTGACTTGGTAAGATGTGTATCGCAGGCACTGTTTACAGTGCTTCCGATCCTATCTCCAAGGTCGTTTTCAGAGAATAGCATTGGGTGATTGTCTTTCAGCCCCCTGGCAGTTATGCTATGGGGTGCCACAGGGTACCATCTTGCCCCCCGTTTGACATCTACATGAAGCCCTTGGGAGCTGTCATCAGGAGATTTGTAGTGACATGTCAGCAGTACACTGACGATACCCAGCTGTAACATCTGAATCGGGAGAGGCCATGAAAGCCCTGAACTGCTCCCTGGACTCGGTGGTGGGCTGGATGAGGGCCAATAAACTAACTCTGAATCCTAGCAAGATGGAGGCATGGTGAGTTGGAGGGTCCCAGGTTCCGATAATTGGTCTGTTGCCTGTTTTGGATGGGATCATACTCCCTCTGAAAGAGCAGATCTGTAGTCTGGGGGTGCTCCTGAATCCATCTTTGTTGCTAGAAGCCCAGATGACCTCCGTGGCTAGGAGTGCCTTTCACCAGTTTCAGCAGGTAAGACAGCTGCAGCTGTTTCCGGACCAGATTAGCCTGACCACTGTTGTCCATACACTGGCAACCTCCAGGCTGGATTGCTGTAATGCACTCTATGTGGGGCTGCCCTTGAGGTTGGTCTGGAAGCTACAGCTGGTGCAAAATGTGGCGGCAAGACTGCTACTGGGGCAGGGTATCACCAACATGTCACCCCGCTGCTGAAAAAATTGCATTGGCTACTTATTAGCTACCAGGCTAAGTTCAAGGTTCTAGTTTTGGTGTACAAAGCCCTATACAGCTTGGGACCAGGATACCTGAAAGACAGTTGTACCCCTTATATGCCCACACCAACCTACCTTAGAAGGTTATTGTAAGGATTACTTAGTTGTTGCATGCTTTGAGCAATCTAAAACACTCCACAAATGCTGTATAAGTAGTCTTTGTTTGAAATATGAAGAGTGGAGAAAATAAATATACCTTCAAAAATAAAAAAGTTAAATTATTTTATTTTATTATTTTATTAAATTTATAGCCCATGGTGGCAATGAAGAGTGCAGAAAGAGAGAGCTGTCCATCCATTGAAATCAGTGAAGAAATCCAAGTTATTAATGTGGCAGGAATTGGGCACCAATGTGTTAACCTCACCCGCATCTGCAAAAACATAGAAGCAAAGAGAATATTCCACTCTTTCTAAGCCATTTTTTATTTAATGTGAAGCATTAAAAAAAATCTGCTAATGCAAATTCCAAAGCAAATGCACTTCATTTTCCATATCGCAGGCTAGGAGAGCCTCTGGCTGAAAGAGTGTGACTTAATATTGCAAGTCAGGCTCTGAGTGGTTTAGAGCAGCCCTGATGTCCAGCAGTGTTATACCTTTATTGCAAGGTGGGATTGGGCTGAAACTGAGAAAGTACAATAATCCTGCATTTCTTTTATCCCCACATTGCAGGTTGGGCTGTGAGAGTAGTATGCAACAGCCCTGCAGTATAGTTCACTGTTATACCTCTGTTGTAGTTTGGAAGGCTGCAGCTCTGCAATATAGTATTTTGTTATTATTGCAGGTCAGAGGTTAGGCTGAAGGTGATTTGGATTCCCAGTCAAAAATCCTTCAGACCTCTCAGGCTGCAGCCAAGATCAATCTACTTAAATTGCCTCCTCAGACATCCTTCCAGGCAAAACAAAGCACTCTGCTGCATTCAGTAAGCCTTGTGATTTAGTGACTTGCATGCCGGCTGGTGACATTTTTAAATATTCAAAAACTTTTTTAAAAAACAAACTAAGCAACATCCTAAGTTAGAGCAGATACTTTTGGTTTTTCAATCCCCTTAGCCACAGGCTTACATAACACATGTACACCAAGGATACACTGCAATATTTTGTTGCAGGGCCCCTGCTTGTTTTATTATACAGTAATTTCAGTCCAAGACAACATTTAAAAGAGAGAGGGAAATTAGAAGTGACAACTTACTAATATGATAGCTGTATAATAACTTTTGCATGGGTCACTTGTTGATGCTGGCGGTTCTTGCGTGACACAGCATAAGTTACGTTGGAGTTAAGTTGAGCAAGAAACTTCTCAGATGCATTAAATCAGGTTAAGAGTCTTTATTAAGACATTAGGGCCAACAGGCTTAAGAGTAAATACATGTCGAGTTTCTTCAGTCACCCCCCCCTTTCTAGTACATCTCTCTCCAAAGATAAACAAAGAAGACAACCTCTCAGTTCAGAGGCAATATACAGAAGACACAACTTACAGACTCTGTTAGAACTTTCCCAGTTGCTATCTCACGTTACCATGACAACCGCTGGCCTTGGATGTCTGCTCTCTCTCAGGCCAGGAGATAACAGTGTTACTTCTCCAAACTTGCAGGCTTTATGGAAAACTACTAGAGACAGTAATGCCTATGGGTCAACAATCCAACATCACTTTGGGCCAAGGATTAAAAAAAAGATGTAAATTATTTCCTTCACAAACTGTGATATAACATGAATACTGAGCAATACTTAAAGTAATTGCCAAAGCTATTTGGAAGGAATTCTATTGATATGAAGCCATTCATTCTGAAGGAAACAAGAATATAGAAGTGTACTTAATTGCTATTTCATTCATTTCCTCTTGACTTGCAACCATAACATTAGCCTACAGTTATGACTGCCAACTTGCTGACATTCAGCCATGTAGGAGGAAAAACTGTTGCTGCATTTCAGGACAGGAGTCGGATGCTATCCAAACATAAACACTCATACTTATAATTTCATTTTATGTCATTAATGATAGTTTAATTAATAATTTTAAATTATTCCAAACTTACCATTAGTAAACCTGACTATTAAGACAAAATATTTCAAAACAGTGCTCTGAAATCTGTACTGCCTGACTGTTGGTACAGATGTTTTCATTATGGAATTTGCCAGTGCACGACACAATTTTGATTTTGCACCCTTGAGTACTCATCCCTCTCTCCAGCATGGCAATGCTTGTGATAGCTCAGTGTGCTCGAGCTTAATTTTCCAGATTGGTGAGGAAAATGTCTTCACAGAAGGAATACTGAAATGACAAAGTAAGGATTCACTTTATTGCTGTCACTGTGCTATGAGTTCTATGTGGACTGGACTCCCTTCAGCAGTGCTTTTTTGGTTTTAAAAGATGAGATGTTGGGACTCATATCTTGATAAAAGTGCTGTGGGTGCTAGCACATGATATCTGCCATGGGCAGCAAAAAAGAGGTAACGATACTCTGTACTGGTAAGTACTATCACAAAAAAAGCACTGCCTTCCAGTGATCCAAAATATGATGGGCTCTGCTAGCCCTGCAAAAGTGTGCTGAAAACAACTTTATGGCATTATTGTCCATCTCATGATGGGGCCTTTCAGAGAATGCACTTCCACATAATCCTTAATGACATGATAGTTAAGGAGTAAGATCAGCACTATGACCACTAGCAGCTGGAACATCTGGGACTGGGAGGCTGGGGAAGAATGCTCCCCCATCCCCAACACTTCCCTATTGATGCTGCCAGGAGGAGAAATGAGGAATCAAGCTGTGAATGATCTAGCCTGGTAAGAATACTCCACACACACACCCAAGATCTCTAAACGTGATTGAAGCCTGGTTGTTCACTCACACAAATGTCATAATTCCCTTTACATCATAAATTTTCTTTAAAAAAAAAAAGATAATGCAGTGGAATAATCAGCTCTTGCTCCCCTCTATTAACTTTCCTCTCCTTCCATTAGGTGTTTGCATTAAAAAAAATTAATGTGTAACTTAAAATAAATACAGAATAGTTAAAAGAGGTGGACATATTTACAAAGCCGTGAGCTTCAAGTCATACCCCCAATCAGTTATAAAATGTGTCAGAGACTGAATAAAGAATAGCAACAGCAATTACATTTGTGTATCACATGAACAGTTACAAAAGAAACATATCCTGCACCTAACCACCAAGCAGCCCATCAGGAAGTCAAATATTGCTCCTTTTCTAGGTCTACACTGCACAGTGGAAAGAGAGCGTAATGTAAGGAGGGCAGACAGGAAAATGGACCTGCATGTGACTTTATCCATGTTCTTTTAACGTACAGTAGGGCCCCACTTTACAGCACTTCGCTTTACAGCAATTCACTAATGCGGCGGCTTTCAATTAGGGAAAGTCCCCTCATTAAGGCGCTTGTTCCGCTTTTACGGTGTTTTTTTTCCATCGCGTGCCATTTTGACGTCATTTTCACGCAATGCGCCCTATTATTGTCAATGGGTCCGGCTTTACAGCGATTTCCGCTTTATGGCGGCAGTCCAGAACAGAACCTGCCATATAAGCAGGACCCGCCTGTATCTGAAAAAATGAAAGAAAGGCGTATATTTCATGCTGGCCCATTCATTTCAAATGACTCTCATCCATGAAAGTGCTAGAGAGAGCTTACACAATCAGTCTGGTGAATTACAGTGGACTTTAAGCTACAAGACACTTGTTTCTGATGCAAGGGCTAAAGGTATAAGAGAGCCAGTGTGGTGTATTGGTTGGACTGGGAGGCCAGGATTCAAATCCCCTCAAGCATAAAAGCTCACTGGGTGACCTTGGGCCAGTCACTGTCTCTCAGTCTAACCTACCTCACAGGGGCATGGCAATGATAAAGTGAAGGGAGAGAACCACGTATACCACTTCAGTCTCCTAGGAGGAAAAGTGGGATATAAATGTAATAAATAAAGAATAAAAAACTTGGCCTGCTTTATTTGTTGATTCCATGTTTGCAGGTGGGGTTGTATTATTTATTTATTTGCATTAACTAATTTAACAAATCTCAGAGAGACTTTTCTAGATCTGCATTCCTTCCAAAGGTAACTGAATTTTCTTTTTACTAGGAACAGAAACATAGGAAGCTGGCTTGGGCTGCATTCAGACATGAATTGTATTGCATTAGTTTTTTACTCATTATAATGATAGCACTTCTGTCCCAATTTCTAACATTTCTTTCACAGTGCAGTACCTCTTGCATTATGGAACATCGGCTTTTTGACTGATATACCATCATGCTGCACTAAATTTCATTCATACCAGTGGGCATGAGGTGTGAAACAACAAGGAACATCATTGGACACGTTGCTACTCCCCTATCCTTTCACATATGCGCATTTCTATTCCCCCCAAATATAGTAGGAAAGAATTGCACACCGGTACACCACCCCAAATTTTTTCAATTTGCTCCTGCGATTTTTCTGGGCTAATGGGGTTGCAAATGGATTTTTTTCCGGAAGCAATTAACACAGAAATGAGCACTAAACTTCCACTATATTCCACTTGGTTTCCAGAAGTGGCTTTTACATCATATGAAAGATCAGATAAAATGGGGTTTCCTGCCCCATTAAAGTCAACGGGAAACAAAAATGACAAAACAACTACTTTCATGTCTAATAGACCCTAATAGTTTTGATTCCTCCCCTCCCTTACAAAACAACAATTCTATTATGGAACAACCTGCCAGTTTAAGACCAGAGCTAGTTAAGGCTGTCTCATGTAACCTCGAGCTGCACAAAGCTGAGAATTGGAAGCCATGCCTTAAACAATGTGCCTTGTGATCAACGATGGTCTTTCAGGCCTAAATAGGGGAACGTAGGAAGCTGCCTTCCACTGAGTCAGACCAATGGTCCATCTAGCTCAGCACTGTCTACACTGACTAGCAGTGGCTCTCCAAGGTTTTAGGCAGGGGTCTCTCCTAACCCTACCTAGAGATGCCAGGGATTGAACTTGGGACCTTTTGCATGCAAGGCAGCTGCTCTGCCACTGAGCTACAGCCCTTCCCCTTCCAGATGGGGAGGATGGAGTGCCTGGGACCAGCAAAAATGTCTCACGTTGTCCTGGTCCTGTGTTGCCTAATAAAGCATTAGAGCCTTTCTGTGTTCCCTTTGATTCCCACCCACCCAAGGGCTGCTGCCTAAGTCCCAAAACAAAAGCTTACAATTTTATTCACCAAAATACATTACATTTCAAGTTAATACAGCTTCATTCGTTCAACATCATATTTCTACTTTTTCTTTTTTTCTTTTTCTTTCAAATATTTATATATTTAGCTATAACGTGATAGCACAATGCAAATCCTGTTGAGTCTTCCATGGTCATGTTCTCAAACCTCAAAGAAAGTGAAAGGGCCTTGCATAGCTTCAAAGATGAGAGTTTTAAAGTGTCAGAAAACTCCAGCAAGAGCAGCCATCCAGAGAGAAGACTCAGAAAGCAAAAATCCAAATTTCAGGAGTCATCTGGAGCACATTAAAATTGTGCATTCTCATTCTTTAACTTGTTCTACTTCCACACTTTTTCCATCTTACTGACTTCGTTGATGATGAGTGTATCCTATACCAGATACCCGCTCTTTAAAGCCTTTTAATGGTTTTGCTGATGTGTGACACATGAAATCGCATACTCATTTTCAGAATAAAGGTGTTATTCCAATCCATCAAAGAGTGATTCCTCTGACTCAGCTCAGTATCCAACGTTTCTTAGAATAATAGAATAGTAGAGTTGGAAAGTTTAGAGCAGGTGGCGGGCGGCAGTGGAGGCACCCTTGGCTTTGTCCCCGGGGCAAGACTGACAGCAGCCGCCTCTTCCGGCCACAACCCCGACATACCCTGATGTGCGCCACCTTCGCGCCTTTGCCTCGCTGCCCAGGGCTTGCTGGAGCGGGACGAGCCTGCCTGGGGCTGCCGCGAAGTTCTCGGAGATGCAAGGGAAGTTAGCCGCGCTCACCGCCACTGCTGGCAGTCTTTCCCTGGGCTCACTTCTGGGCTTCTCCTCCTCCCTGCCGCAGCCATGTCATCCATCCTGCCCTTCATGCCGCCCATCATCAAGTGGCTGCTGGGCTGGAAGAAAGGCGAGCAGAACGGGTAGAAGGAGAAATGGTGCGAGAAGGCGGTCAAGAGCCTGGTGAAGAAGCTCAAGAAGACCAGGCAGCTGGATGAGCTGGAGAAGGCCATCACCACCCAGAGCGTCAACACCAAGTGCATCACCATCCCCAGGTAGCTGCCTCCTTTCAGCTTGTATCTGGTGACTGCATTTGGCTTAGAAACAGAAGTCTCAAAATTGGGATCCAATCCCAACAGTCTGCTGGGACTGGAACAGAGTAAACTGTGTCTGAGAGAGACTCTAAGCATGGAATATTGTGTGCTGGCAAAGACAGAGAGGGATCCATTTTAAATTCACTTGTTCAAACTTTTTTTTGGACATTTGTTTTTCTTAATAATGTTCTTTGTTATTTAGTTTAATTTTTGTAAACTGTATTGCCTTTATTGATTTATTTTCATTCTTGTGTTTATTTTTCTTTGTAAGCCGCATTGAGGGCCTTTGGCCAAAAGGCGGAGTATGAATAAATTTAATAATAACAATAACGATAATGATAACAACAATGACAACAACAACAACAACAACAACAACAACAATAATAATAAGAGTTGGAAGGGACCTATAAGGCCATTGAGTCCTTCTCCCTGCTCAATGCAGGAATCCAAATTAAACCATACCCAGCAGATGCCTGTCCAGCTGCCACTTGAATGCCTCCAGCATTGGAGAGCCCACCACCTCCCTAGATAATTAGTTGCATTTTCGTACTGATCTAACAGGAAGTTTTTCCTGATGTTCAGTTGAAATCTAGCTTCCTGCAACTGGAGCCAATTATTCCGTGTCCTGCACTCTGGGATAATCGAGAAGAGATCCCGACCCTCCTCTGTGTGGCAACCTTTCAAGTACTTGAAGAGTGCTATCATATCTTCCCTAAGTCTTCCCTTCTCAGGGCTAAACATGCCAAGTTCTTTCAATCTGTTCTCATAGGGTTTTGTTTCTAGTCCCCTGATCATTTTTGTTGTCCTCCTCTGAACTTGTTCCAGTTGTCTGCATCTTTCTTAAAGTGCAGTGCCCAGAACTGGATGCAGTACTCAAGATGAGGCCTAACTAGTACCAAACAGAGGGGAACCAATACTTCACATGATTTGGAAGCTATACTTCTGTCAATGCAGCCTAAAATAGCATTTGCCTTTTTTGCAGCCACATCACACTGTTGGCTCATATTCAGCTTGTGATCAACAACAATCCCAAGATCCTTCTTGTATGTAGTAGTGCTGAGCCAAGTATCCCCCATCTTATAACTGTGCATTTGGTTTCTTTTTCCTAAGTGTGGAAATGTGCATTTATCCCTGTTAAATTTCATTCTGTTGTTTTCAGCCCAACACTCCAGCCTATCAAGAGCCCCTTGAATGTTGTTTCTGTCTTCTAGGGTATTAGCAATCCCTCACAATTCTGTATCATCTGCAAATTTGATAAGCATTCCCTGCACCTCCTCATCCAAGTTATCCATCAAGTCATCTCTATTGGTTAGAATCAAGTCAAAGGTAGCTGATCCTCTAGTTGCTTCCTCCACTTTCTGTAGGAGAAACTTATCTCCAACACAAGTCAAGAATTTTCTGGAGGGGCCATGTTTGGCAGAATTTGTCCCCCAACAGATATTGGGGTAATTGAATTCCCCCATTATTACTACATCATGCCTCCTCAAAAAAGCAATTTGCTTTTCAAAAGTTCCATCCTCATCTTCTCCTTGATTGGGTGGTCGGTAGTAGACTCCAACTACCATGTTCCTTTTATTCCTTGCCCCTTTTGTTTTAATCCAGATATACTCTCAATGGAGCTACCAAGCTCATCCTCCTGTATTTCTGTGCAGGGATATATATTTAACATATAGTGCGACTCCACCTCCGCTTCTATTCCTTCTTTTTTGAACAACTTATATCCTTCAATCGCTGTATTCCAGGCATGGGAGTCATCCCACCAAGTTTCAGTTATATCTATTAAGTCATATTTACTCTTTTGTACAGGCACAAGAGTGGCTGTATACTATAGTCAGCATGGATTTTTTGCATTCTGCAATGTTAAATTGAAAATACCCCCATGCCATTCTGATGCTTCCCATAAGCTCATTTCAAAACAAAACCTTACAAAACCTATAGTCCTGAACTCAGAAACGCTTGCTTAACAACCTTCTAAATTTTTATGGCGATACACAAAACAGTCAGAGAGAATCAAGAGTTCAAAGTGTAAAAAGAGAGAGAGAGAAACCAGACCCCTTTGGGACTTTTTTCTGTCAGAGTTCTCATAATCTGTTGAAATCAGCCATGTTCACAGAGTATCTGTAATCCTATTACTGATCTTGCCCCGTACGCTGACCTTCATCTTCTGCAGTTTAAAAGTAAAAAAGAATACCTGGCTGTTTTTTAATTAATTGAAGAAATTTTGGCTTGAACTCAGTGATAATGTTGGGCATGCTCAGTAAGAACCAACTGTCAGTGTTCTAAAAGCCAGACTCACAGCTGCTGCTGCTGTTATGTGCCTTCAAGTCAATTACAACTTATGGCGACCCTGTGAATCAGTGATCTCCAAGAGCATCTATCATGAACCACCCTGTTCAGATCACAGCTTGGAAAGTTACTTTTTTGAACTTCAACTCCCATCAGCCCAATCCAGTGGCCATGGGAGTTGTAGTTCAAAAAAGTAACTTTTCCAAGCTCTGGTTCAGATCTTGTAAGTTCAGGTCTGTGGCTTCTTTTATGGAATCAATCCATCTCTGGTTTGTCCTTCCTCTTTTTCTACTTCCTTCTCTTTTTCCCAGCATTATTGTCTTTTCTAGTGAATCATGCCTTCTCATTATGTGTCCAAAGTATGATAACAGCAGTTTCATCATTTTAGCTTCTAGTGACAGTTCTGGTTTAATTTCTTCTAACACCCAATTATTTGTCTTTTTTGTGGTCCATGGTACCCGCAAACCTCTCCTCCAAAACCACATTTCAAATGAGTTGATTTTTCTCTTATCCACTTATTTCACTGTCCAACTTTCACATCCATACATAGAGATCGGAAATACCATGGTCTGAATGATCCTGACATTAATGTTCAGTGATACATCTTTGCATTTGAGGACCTTTTCTAGTTCTCTCATAGCTGCCCTCACCAGTGCTAGCCTTCTTTTAATTTCTTGACTATTGACTCCATTTTGGTTAATGACTGTGCCGAGGTATTGATAATCCTTGACAAGTTCCATATCCTCATTGTCAACTTTAAAGTTACATAAATCTTCTGTTGTCATTACTTTAGTCTTCTTGACGTTCAGCTATAGTCCTGCTTTTGTGTTTCCTCTTTAACTTTGAACAGCATTCATTTCAAATCATTACTGGTTTCTACTAGCAGTATGGTATCATCTGCATATCTTAAATTATTGGTATGTCTTCCTTCAGTTTTCACACCTCTTTCATCTTGGTCCAATCCCACTTTCCATATGATATGTTCTGCGTACAGATTAAACAATTAGGGTGATAAAATACACCCCTGTCTCACACACTTTCCGATGGGGAACCCATCAGTTTCTCAATATTCTCTCCTTACAGTAGCCTCTTGTCTAGAGTATTGGTTGCACATCAAGATAATCAGGGCTGGCCCCAAACATGCTGGGGCCCTTGGGCACAAGCCTGCCACAGGCCCCAGCGCTCCCCTTCCGCGATTTGCAGCAGGATCAATGCCACGGATTCCACGGCAAGAGCTTTGGAGCTCCGCCATTCCCTTGTTTAATCTACCTTGTTTTGCAGTTGCACACACAGTGGTGCCCTTAACAAAGATGGCGGCTGAGGTTTCCTTAAGGAGCTGAAGCCTCTGCTGCCATCTTGGTTCATGGCAGGGATGCGCGTGCATGCCGTCTATTGGGAACCAATCAGTTTCTCCATATTCTGTCCTTACAGTAGCCTCTTTCCAGAGTATAGGGTGCTTATCGGGACAATCAGATGCTGTGGCACCCCCATTTCTTTTAAAGCATTTCATAGTTTTTCATGATCTACACAGTCAAAGGCTCTGTTGTAATCTATAAAGCACAGGGTGATTTTCTTCTGAAATTCCTTGCTCCGTTCCATTATCCAACGTATGTTTGCAATATGATCTCTAGTGCCTCTTCCCTTTCTAAATCCAGCTTGGACATCTGACATTTCTCACTCCATATATGGTAAGAGCCATTGTTGTAGAATCTTGAGCATTACTGTACTTGCATAGGATATTAAGGCAATAGTTTGATGATTACTGCATTCCCTGGGATCCCCTTTCTTTGGAATTGGGATATATATTGAATGCTTCCAGTCTGTGGGCCATTGTTTAGTTTTCCATATTTCTTGACAAATTTTTGTAAAACTTTGGACAGATTCAGTCTCAGTAGCTTGTAGCAACTCTATGGGTATGCCATCTGTTCCTGGTGATTTGTTTCTTCCAAGTATTTTAAGAGCAGCTTTTACCTCACATTCTAAAATTTCTGGTTCTTCATCATATGGTTCCTCCGTGAATGAATCTGTCATCGTGGCATCACTTTTATAGTGTATTGCTTTCATCTTCCTTTTATTTCATCTCGGTCAGTCAGTGTGTTCCCCTGTTGATTATTCAACATCCCTACTTGTGGTTTAAATTTCCCTTTCATTTCTCTAATCTTTTGGAATAGGGCTCTTGTTCTTCCCTTTTTGTTGTCCTTTTCTATTTCCTTACAATAACTATTGTAATAGTTTTCTTTGTCTCTACGTACTAGTCGCTGTATTGTTGCATTTAGGGTTCTGACCATGTTTCTATCTTCTTTTGCTTTTCCTTTCCTTCTCTCTTTAACCATTTTAAGAGTTTCTTCCGTCATTCATTGAGGTCTTTCTTTCTTTTTAACTAGAGGTATTATTGTCTTTTTGCATTCTTCCCTGATAACATCTCTGACTTCACTCCATAGTTCTGCTGGTTCTCTGTCAACTAAGTTTAAAGCCTCAAATCTGTTCCTTATTTGATCTTTATATTCTTCTGGGATGTTATTTAAATTGTATTTTGACATTATGATTGCTTCGTTGTTCTTCTTTAGCTTTACTCTGATTTTCGATACAACCAGTTCATGTTCTGTACCGCAGTCTGCTCCTGGTCTTGTTTTTGCAGAAAGTATGGAACTTCTCCATCTTCTGTTACCAATTATATCATCAATTTGATTCCCATATTGTCCATCTGGGGATGTCCACGTGTACAGTCGTCTTTTCGGTTGCTTGAAAAATGTGTGTGCAAGAAACAAATTATTGGCTTCACAGAATTCAATAAATCTTTCTCCTGCTTCATTTCTGTCTCCTAAGCCCCATTTCCCCACAATTCCTAGTTCTTCTCTGTTCCCTACTTTTGCATTCCAGTCCCCCATGATTATCATCATATCTTGTTTTGGTGTGTGGTTGATTTCCTCCTGTACTTCTGCATAAAATCTCTCCAATTCTTCTTCTTCTGTGTTTGCCGTTGGAGCATAGACTTGGATGATGGTTATGTTAATAGGTTTCCCGTTTAATCTCATTGATATCACTCGCTCAGACCTTGTGTTAGTCTCCATCCCTGTTTGATTCAGAATATGGCTCAACAAACTGAGTTGTATTCCATATATATATTTGAGCCCAGATTAGAGATGCTGTCGTACCAGTGGCAGGGATGAAAGGAGGTCTCTGTCTTTCTGTTAATCTACTTGCGCATACCATGGACTGTGAAAAAGACAAATAATTGGGTGTTAGAACAAATTAAACCAGAACTGTCACGAGAAGCTAAAATGATGAAACTGAGGTTATCATACTTTGAACACATCATGAGAAGACATGATTCACTAGAAAAGACAATAATGCTGGGAAAAACAGCAGGGAGTAGAAAAAGAGGAAGGCCAAACAAGAAATGGATTGATTCCATAAAGGAAGCCACAGACCTGAACTTACAAGATCTGAACAGGGTGGTTCATGACAGATGCTGTTGGAGGTCACTGATTCATAGGATCGCCATAAGTCGTAATCGACTTGAAGGCACATAACAACAACAACAATTAATCAATTAACCCATCAACCAATCAGTCAATCATTCATTCAATCAATCAATTCATTACTATGCAGTACACAAATCAACTACGGTTAAGCATATTTAAGATAGAATGTTTAAATACAAAAAACTTAAAGCATGTGTCTATCACTCCCATCAAAAGAAACTAGAAGCTAAGGACCTGGCAGGTTATTTCACAGCAGTAGTGAAATTCAGTCTCCAGATTTTTACATTGCTGCTGACATCTGTCTTAGAGCTAATTCAAGTGAAGTTGAACCTGATAATATGTGTTTGTAAATGTAAATTCGCAAGTCTTTATGCCTGAAAATAAATCCTACTAAAAGGAAGCTAAAGACAGAATCGGGTCAGACGCACTGCTATAAAACAAACCAATCTATAAGGTGAGATCAGCTGGCATTTTAAAGTAAATGGCATTTCTAAAGGCATTTAAAATAGTTATTAAATTCTTATCTGACATCACATCTTTATTTAAGGCTTGCTGTTATTCTGATTCAGAATAGGAAAGGGCCCAAACCAATCCTGTTATGTCATTTTTTCAAATTGTAATTCATATTAATAGAAAGATTCTACACACCCACCAAACAAAAGTAAAATCCAAGTGCTGACTGACTGGTTTAGCTTTGAAAGCTTCAGGGGGGGAAATCAAGTACCTTCTGTATTAATTCTGGATCCCATTTGACAATGTGTACTGTACTATAAAAAATTGTCACTACAGCATCCTCCCTTTCCCTCCCCCTTCTATTCTGCAGAAAGTAAATGTCACTTATTCAGCCTACATTATGCATATTTTTATACAGAATCTCAAAGTGCAACATATTACTCTGGAAGCAATTATCAGTTTCTGGTGCTTGCCAAGACAAATGAAGAACCTCAGTAGCATGATAAGACTATAAAAACAGCTAAACTGTTTCTAAAACTAAAAGGCAAGGCAAGCGCCAAGACCCAGATGAATATATGTATTTGTAATCTATACACTTATTTGTAACCATGTACCATATTACCCTTGCTCTTTGCTCAAATTGCATTAATCTCCTGTTCAGTATAAACTAGGATGTGTAGCAAGGAAAATGATTTGTGTGGGTCAGAGATCTTACGGAGCTCCAAACAATCGCTGCTGCACTCGTGACGCCATCTTGCCTCGCCATACCATATTACCATACACCTGGGAGAAGCTCACTGAGTGACCTTGGGCCAGTCACAGTCTCTCAGCCTAACCTACCTTACAGAGTTATGGTGAGGATAAAAATGGGGAGGAGGAGAAGCATGTACTTTATTTTATTTTATTTTTATTTATTTATTTATTTATTTATTTGATTTATATCCCACCTTTCCTCCCAGCAGGAGCCCAGCCCAGCAGGAGTACTTGAGCTCCTTGGAAGAAAGGTAGGATATAAATGCAATAAATAAACAAACAAATAAATACACCTACAGTAATACCTCAGTTAACAAATCCTCCAGGAAAGAACCTCCTTTCAACAAAGCCTTTTTGGGGTGTGGGGGATGTGGGGGCTGCACACTCTCACATAGTCAGAACACAGCTCCTTGTCTACTGGATTGCAGCTGTTGCAGCTAGTTCTTTCACACATGGCTGGAATGGCACACCTCTTGGCAGATGGCACAGCCACCCTGGAACCACTATTTACTGCAGACACGTCTGCTCAAGTGTAGGGGAGGATGGCAGAGAGAGAAAGAGAAAGAGAGCCCAAGCACAGGGTGATGGTGGCAGCTGCCCCCTGCCTGCCTGCTGAGTGTATGGAGAGGAGAACTGTGCTCAAAGCTTTAGATTGCTGTAGCAAGAGAAAAAAGGCAAGGCAGGCATTTTGGAAGAAGCCTTCAAGTGGTCTGTATGCCAGACTTACCTGACTTGGTTGTTTCATTTCAAACATGCGTGTTGTTAGTTTTGAATAAAAAGTTTGCTGAAATATGTTGAACTGCTCTTCTTTTTTTGTGGTGTAGGAACCTATCCCTCTTCTTTCCATGTTATTCCTATCTCTGGTACCAATGTTTCTGTTAAAGAAGTAATGTCCAGGAACACATGCATTTCATTAACTGAGGTATTACTGTATTGTATACCTATTTTTAAAGCAGAACATTTGGCACGGGCAATCTTGCTACCTGGCTACCTCTGCCCCAGGACCTTTTTAGGTTCTGATTCATCCATTGATCCATCCTACCTGTCTTGGCCATTTCTGCTTCTAGTTTCTGTGTACCCCAGCTTGTGATTCAGCCCTTCACGATGGACTGCTTCACTGGGTAATACTGTCTTGCATGGCTGTGTCCAGGGCCAGTCCTATCATTAGGCTATAGGCCATCTGACTATGAAAAACATAAACACATAAGAGCCTGATGGATCAGCCTAGTAGCCCATTAGTCAGCATTCTGTTCTCAGCATGGCCAACCAGATGTCTATCGGAAGCCCACAAGCAGGACCTGAGTGCAGGAGCACTCTCCTCTCCTGTGATTTCCAAAAACTGGTATTCAGAAGCATACTGCCTCCATCTGTGGAGGACAGAGCTGTGTATGCTACATGGCATGTTGTTACTGCCCATCCCTCCTTAACTAGCCTGCTGTCTCAGTTGTTACAGATGACACTATCCCACCATCAGAGTTAAGATGTAACTGCTCAGGGAGCAAAATGTCTTCACCAGCCCTGGCTATGTCCCCACAGCAATTGTTTTCTGCTTTAGAACTAACTACTTGTGCTGTTATGGAAGAGGATTGGGATGGGGAGGTCCCTGTCATAATTCCCCTAAAGTTTGGCTCATTCTGTAAACTAAGCAATAAATGTCTTCACTCTGTAACGCAGAGTTAGGGAACCTGTCGCTGTTGGAAATGTTACGGGACTCTTCACTTCCATAAGCCTCAGCCAGCATGGCCAATGGTCAGGAATGATGGGAGTTGTAGTTCAGTAACATCTGGAGGACCACAGGTTCCCCATCCCTGCTATAATATTTTGCTGGTACTTAGGACTCAACCATTCCTGCCTACTATCACCACCCCAGTTCCTTGCTCAGTGGCTAGTTCCATAGCCTGCTATGCTTTATCAACAGCTTTTGTCCTCCCCTCACAATTAGTTCCATAACTTCCTGATCTATTGTTCCCATTTGAATCCTACTAGACTGCATAGTCCCATATCTAAGAATATCTCCCATCAAAGCAGGTTGTTTATTCTCTATAAATTAATCATATATACAGGATCCTTCTATGCATATGTATTGTATAGTAGCACTGTAAAAATTAACCAGATGTTTTTCACAGGGCTTTTTAAAAGAAAAAGAAAAAAAGAAAATCAGCTAAAGCAATGGGTAATTCCAAAACAAAAGAAATTTGAGCTAAAATCGTCTTTTTCCCCTGAATCTCTCCTTGTATTATCATAGCTGGAGGGCATTTGCTAACTTCCCAAGTTACTTGCAAACTGGCAACTCTATCCATAGTCCATATGCCAGACATCAGTTTACAGCAGCTGGTTGGAAAATAGTTTAATCTCTTTCAAAGGCCTTAAAATCCAAAGCTTATGACTATATGAAGGTACAGACTCAAAAGATGTCATAAAACACTATAAAGGATGTCAGGGCAAATGGGATATCAGATGCCTCGGAGAACAGATCAAGTTTCCAAGACATACTCCAAAAAAACCTTCTTTGTCTGATATCATTCTAAGCACAGAGGCTCTTGGCACCAAAGACGGTATTTGAAATTTGAACCATTTCCAATGCTTCTCCTGCAAGTCGTAATGAAATAGTCCTCCTCCCAAAAGATGTTAGCGTAATTAATCATGACTCTTGTTTTAAAATAGATCAATTATTGCAGGGGGAGCAGGATATAGCCCAAACAGCCAAAGGACACACAAATTCTGGAACATCATCTCCTGGGCTGGGTTATCATGTAACTCCACCTGTTTCAATGTTACAGCGTCTTTGACAAGTATCTTGAAGATGGCTGAGCCCAAAAGGCCTTCCTTCTTGAGCATATAGGTTGCACCAGGAGCACTGAGAACAAAGGGAATGCCTCACCAAATAAGAAATGATACTGATTTCCAAACTGTATATGAATCCTGACCTAGACAATTCCAGTGGGGCCACAAATAGATTCCGCTGCTCATCATTTTCTAATTCCTATTACGCCTTTTGACTCCACCCAGTTCCTCTCTACCTTGTAGGAACTCTACTTCTCAGGTGACTGCAATTCTGTTCTCGCTTACCTAGAAGCAAGCCTCATTTGGCTCAGTGGGAAGTCCAGTTTCACATCTCACATTTTGCTGTGGGGTGAGAAAGTTCAGGACAGATTGACAGGGTTGGTCTTTCACCAGTGAAAAGACTATTGGACTTATCTGGCATTCTGTAATGTCCGTTGATTCACAAATACAGAGATTAAGCAGTGGGAACCAAGTGCATGAGCAAGCAATCCTACTAGACTGCCTCAAGCAACATCAGTCACCCAAAGCAACAGTAGCATTCCTGGAGATGCAGGACAGCACTACATATTACGTTAGCTACATATATGTGCATGGGTTTTTTTAAAATATAAATTCCCAATGTGGGGGCCCTGATCCAAATCATGAACCCAACATGGGGTATAGGGGGCTTTAACTCCCACATGCACACACTATGGTCAAAATTTTATTTATTTATTTATTTATTAGATTGATATACTGTCCTTCCTCCCAGTAGAAGCCCTAATCTGAATTAAAGGCCCTGCACTTGCAGTCTGTATTGGCAGGAGGCTCCCATTGGCTTCAGTAGGAGGTGTTTTTCCCCCTATACAAATTACGGGCACAGGAAGCCCAATCTGGATCAGAACCACAGAGGAGGACAAAGAGTTAAAACCACCTATTCCTTACACTAGGGTCCCTGATCAAGATCAGGGTTTTGCCACACTGGCAATTTGTGTAACGACAACAGCAAATTCTTGCACTTAAAGGCCTAGATGGATAACTCACATAACCAGTTTGGTGCTCAGGTGCCAAAACTGAGGGCTATTCAAATGCTCTTTTCCCCTTCCTAGCCCACACTTTTTCACTCAGTCTGGGCCTTTTTCAGCTTCTGCTCTCTTCTGATGGCCCTAAAAATGTGCAATGGGACCATTCATAAAGTATGTAATGAATCAAAGGAGGAATGGGCAGCAAAATTGTTACAGAGGTTGGATATTAGTTACATTTAGGCAAAGTATAACTTGGTGTCTCTATGTATGGATGTGAAAGTTGGACAGTGAAAAAGGCGGATAAGAGAAAAATAATTTGAAATGTGGTGCTGGAGGAGAGCTTTGCACATACCATGGACTGCGAAAAAGACAAATAGCTGGGTGTTAGAACAAATTAAACCAGAACTGTGACTGAAGTTAAAATGATGAAACTGAGGTTATCATATTTTGGATGCACAATGAGAAGACATGATTCACTAGAAAAGACAATAATGCTTGGAAAAACAGCAGGGAGTAGAAAAAGAGGAAGGCCAAACAAGAGATGTATTGATTCCGTAAAGGAAGCCAAAGACCTGAACTTACAAGATCTGAACAGGGTGGTTCATGACAGATGCTCTTGGAGGTTGCTGATTCATAGGGTCGCCATAAGTTGTAGTCAACTTGAAGGCACATAACAACAAATAACTTGGTGAGCTTAGAAAAGGTGTTATCAATCAGACATGCATTATATACCCAAAGGGAAACTTATGGATGTTTTTGTGGACATTCAATACCTGGATTTCCAAAATAAAAGGGGGCTGCCACCTTGCCATCTTCTTTTAACAGAAAGGTTATCACGGAATTATTCTTGACCTGTCATACTCCCATCATAAAGTTCCATATATTGAGTGACAGAATGTATGTGGATTTCTGCTGGAGACTTAAATAATTTGATAACATAAAATGGCAGGATCTGTACTGATCTTTTTTGTAAAAATAGTTGTGCTAATTGCTGAAGATTATTAGTTTTAGGATGACTGCTAGCAAGAGGTCATAAACCATCAATGAGTTTTCAGTAGATGGAAGAAAACCCTTTCAAACACTGGGAATATTTTGCTCATCTTCTGCCAGAGACAGACCACCTTTCAAACACAGAGAAACTGCCTTACTGTTTTTCCCCTTGAGGTCTCACCACAGCATTTGTTATTCATAATTTCAATTACCTCAACTTTTTTTTAATGATTCGCTGTAAGGTATGAGCTCCCAGTGTCTCTTTTCTTTTTGCAAGCTGTTGAAGGAGTTGCTTGTAGCTCTGTTTGATGGCTATTCAGCAACATCCCAAGCAAGCTAAATCCAAATGGGCTTCCAGTTGAAAACCTTTATAATTGTGGGGTCATATTGGTCTCAATTATAACATTGCAAGTCACACAAATAACTGGCCAAATTGTCCTCTCATTTATACCTTTATCATTCCCATTGAATTTTCAGTGGCCTCTTATAAGCTGGTATTATTCAAATTTGGATTTCATGCCACCAGAAATCCATGTCATTACATGGCCACACATTTGGAAGGAACTGGGGGAATGGTGTATTTAAATCAACAGGTTTATTATAGCTATTAAAATGAATGTGTCAGGTGTGCACTGTTGGTGCACCCGGAATCCAAGATAATGCTGCATGCTGGTGACCTGATTTAGATATGATGCAGAGCTCTGCATAAGCCATATTTCCTTTACACATCCAGCTGTATTTTTAAAACAAATATTTGAGTAGGGACATGGTGAAATTTGTTTGTTTAACATTATAATGCAAACTAATCTAACCTGCACATCCCAAACCAAGACATGAACCAAAACACAGCTATCCTTCAAAATTCATACTTCTTTTGAATTTTGCAATGCGTTTCTCCAACCAAAAAATGTGTAAGAAAAAGTGCCTATTAGGGAAACTGCATACAAAAATGTTTATATGAGCGAAAACATTAAAAATGCATTATATGCAAAAATACACCTATTAGGGTAAATGTAAAATAAAAATAATATATTAGGTGAAATTACACACACACACACACGTGGCAGCTGCAATGCTATATATTAGCTATATATGTAGCTAATGTAATATGCAGTGTTGTCCTGTGTCACCAAAGCCCCCCACCCCCCTCAGGTTGCCAAGCTCCCCTACCCCCATGGGTCTTCAAAGCTGCCCCTGCCCCCATGGGTTGCCAAAGCTCCCCATGCCCTCCAGGGGTCACCAAAGCTGTCCTCTTCCCCATGACAGGGGTTGCCAAAGCTGCCCCCTTTCCCCCATGGATTGCCAAAACCATCCCCCCCACAAAGTTCGCCAAAGCTCCCATCTCTCTCATCAGTCTCCAAAACTACCGCCTCCCCTGTGGGTCACCAAGGCTACCCCCTCCCCCGTGGGTCGCCAGAACTCCCCCACCCTGTGGGTCACCAAAGCTCCCTCCGCCTCCACAGGGGTCTCCAGACGCACCCCCCTCATGAGTTGCCAGAGCTCCCCCATCCCCTGTGGGTCACTGAAGCTCTCCCTGCCACCCCATGAGTCACCAGAGCTTCCCCTGCCCCCCTATGGATCTCCAGAGATCCCCCCCCAGGTTGCCAGAGCTCCCCTTGTGGATTGCCAAAGCTCCACCTTTTGTAAACATAACAAAAAAATATATTGTGTGTGTGCGTGTGCGCGCGCACATACACACAGATAAATTTCCACGTGGACATTTTTAATGCAAACTATTACAGAAATTGTTAGAAAAATGAAACATTGAAGATGACATACTCATCTATCCCTACCTCTGTAGAGGCATTATGAATTTGCTTTTCAAAGATTTTACATTGTCAAGAAATAATATTCTGCTACCAGTTGCAATTATTAAGAAACAATTGCAAAGGCAGTACAAAATCATGTTCTAGTTTATTTTGTACTTTGTTTAGACTTTCATTTTAACAGAACATTGAATACCATATTTGAAAAAAATACATATGCAATCTTTCATGAATGAAAGCATAGAAAATTAAGAAAAGATGACATACATATATAATAGTGTGACAGACATTTTTCAGTCTCCTCCGGTTTGAAGTGCTGGAGCAAAAAGGGCAAATTGTCCAGCTAAGTTCCACATTTTTCACTCTCTCCCTCTCCAGATTTTCAGAGGCCTGAAGATGTGCAAATAGGCTGATATCAAACTATTATCATGAACTCAATTTGTGCAGTGCCTAAAAAGAGCACCAGTATTGTACAGGAGGTAAAGATGATTTTCAGCGTAATGGAATTTGAGGACCAAACTACCTATTGTGTAAAACACAGTGTGGCATTTCAGGAGTTAATTTATATGTTTTAATAGCAGCCACGGGGCAATTGGGATCTGGACAGAACTCCTGAACAACTTGGGTCCAGGATACTTTAAGGATCATCTGGGCCCTTATTTCCCAACTCAGTCACTGAGTACTGTTAGTTATCCCTCATATTACAGAAGCCCAACCTCATCAATAAAGTGGCCACTTAGAGTTGCCAGGTCCATGCTGTAGAACGCTCTTCCAGCAGAGTCAGCAGGCATCCTCACTTTTGCCTTTCATGTGTCTCTTGACTTTTTTATACTGGCAGACCTATACAGCTATTTGTTTATTTTTTTAGTAGCCAGTCATTTTAATGATTGTTTTGTGCTGTTTTTAATTTCTTTATATATATTGCTGTATACCACCCTGGTATTACATGAAAGGGTGGTATATAAATACTTTTGTAAATAAATAAATAAATAAATTGGACAGATGGATGGATGGAGAGGTGGGAAGTTAATGCTACAGTCACAATAAAAAGAAAAAATTGAACAAATTTACTGAAAACTGGTTTATTTTTATACCATATGCTGTTTCTCTTGAACACACTTATCACCCTCCACAGGCACAAGAACATTTCTGAAAGGACTCCTTTGTATATTTGTTGAAAAAATACTGACTCCTCCCTCTTGTGTTATTGTTTTAATGTTGTTTTCATGTTATCTGTAAAAATATAAAGTCAATAAAAAGCTATTTTTTAAAAATCACACACACGCACACCCCCAAAGCTGCCATTTAGCATAAGATGCCATTGGAGCCAAATAGCTGCTATGTAACAGATTTGGGACAGGGATATGGCACAGTCAGCGGGAAAGAAGTAAACCTCCCTCCCCAGGTGTCATAGTCTCAGTTCTCATTGCCTCCCCACCACCACAATCCCTGCTATTAAAATGTATTAAATGATCTCTCTTTCATTCTCTTAATTGCATTTGACCTCTTGGTTTTGAGAGGCCAGCTGAAACAACCTATCCCCTGAAACATCATAGCAATACTGGAGATAAGCAGGTTGAGTGACACTAGGTTAACAAAATCAGGATGCATGGACCAGAACAACTAGCATAACTAGGGAGCCCACCAAATATGAAGAAACCACTGTCTGATTTTTAGGTGGCTGTCTTTTCATTTCCAACCCGCTAGGCATAAGATCATCCAAGTTTGGTACTAGAGGGAACAAGTGGGGCCTGCCCCAATGTGTTGCACAGTTACTCCACCCCCTAACACAACAGTGGGGAACCACCAGTCTGTAGGTGAGCTGCAGCCCATGGGGCTTCCCCAACCAGCACACAGCTGTTCCTTTCCTCCCTACAATAGCAATTAGGCTTGAAAACAGTCTCCCATTGGAACAGCATGGAGGTGCCCTTTGGCGGGGAGGATCACAGCGGGGAAGGGAAAGATTAACTCTCCCCACGCACTGTGACACTCTACCCACTCACCCACCCTACCTCAATCTGTCTATATAGCTATCAGGCTTAAATAAAGCTTCATATTTATTCAATAGGAAGCTGTTTTCAAGCCTAATTGTGATATGGGAAGGATATGGAAGGGCATTGTGATGGGGGGGAGTGTCCAGGGTTCTTAAGAAAAACCCAATGTATTTCAAGCAAAAGATGGACCTACATTAGGAGAATTCTGTATTTTCAGTTACACTCCTGGAAGAGGATGGTCAAAATCATATGCTTCCTTAATAAAAGTGGTTACTGAATAACCACATTTCTCTTGACTTTTGCCCTACACAGGAAAGACAGAACCCCATGAGCGGTGATTATTTATTTCCCAGCTTACATCATCTGTTGGACAGTACTGGGTTCAGCTGAGTTTTTAGAGAATGTCATAACTTGATGGATTCTCAGATGAAATATCTTGTGTTAATTAATGTTCTTTCAAGCGGCTGCAGTTTTAATTAGAAAATCTGCCGAAGAATTAGTATTTCTAGTCCACAGTGCAGCTGATAAGAATACTGGAGCCTAGGAAGGCATGACGGCAGGTGGCTGTAGTCAAACTGCAAGCAAAGATGAATCAGCAAAAAAAGAAATTCAATAAAAAATACTATGTTAGATCTGTATACAGTAACAATGGTGTCAACATGCTGCATTTCATTCATTACTAGGAACAGCAATACCAGTTTTAAGATGGCATTTCTTTCTCTGAGATACATGGGTAACTTATGAACCTAGGAAGCTTCCTTATACTGAGTCAGACCATTGGTCCATCTAGTTCAGTACTGTCTACACTGACTGGCAGTGGCTCTCTGGGGTTTCAGGAAGGGGTCTTGGGGTCTCTCCCAGCCCTATCTGGTGATGCCGAGTATTGAACTTGGGACCTTCTGCATACAAGCTCTACCACTGAGCTACGGCCCTTTTCCCAAAGAGGGAACAACTTGTAGAATAAATCTGTTGATTCTCCTTGAGCTCTCAGCGGCTTTCGATACCATCAACCATGGTATCCTTCTGCGAAGACTGGCTAAGTTGGGAATAGGAGGGACTGCATGGCGGTGGTTCCTCTCCTACTTGGCGGGTCGGCTCCAGAAGGTGGTGCTTGTGGTGCTTGGGGAACACTGCTCGGCACCCTGGACTCTCCAGTATGGGGTTCCACAGGAGTTAGTTCTGTCCCCCATGCTGTTCAACATCTACATGAAACCGTTGGGTGCAGTCATCCTGAGCTTTGGAGCGTGTTGCCATCAGTATGCTGGTGACACGCAGCTCTATTTCTTCTTTTCATCTTCTTCAGGTGAGGCTGTCAATGTGCTGAACCGGTGCCTGGCTGTGACAATGGACTGGATGAGGGCTAATAATCTGAGGCTCAATCCAGACAAGACTGAGATGTTGTTAGTGGGTGGTTCTTGTGACCGGATGGTGGATGTCCAACCTGTCCTGGATGGGGTTGCACTCCCCCTGAAGGAACAGGTTCGTAGCTTGGGTGTTCTCCTAGAACCATCTCTGACACTTGAGGCTCAGGTAGCCTCGGTGGCATGGAGTGCCTTCTACCCACTTCAGTTGGTGGCCCAGCTATGCCCCTATCTGGACAGGGATAACCTGGCTTCAGTTGTCCATGCTCTGGTAACTCCAAGCTAGATTACTGCAATGCGCTCTACGTGGGGCTGCCTTTGAAGACAATTCAGAAGCTGCAGCTTGTGCAAAATGCAGTGGCCAGACTGGTAACAGGGACCAGATGGTTCAAACATATAAAACCGATTCTGGCCCGCTTGCATTAGCTACATGTATGTTTCCGAGCTCGATTCAAGGTGCTGGTTTTAACTTACAAAGCCACAATACTTGATGGAACTCCTCTCCCGACACGAACCCACCCATACACTACGCTCAACATCCAAGGCCCTCCTCCGGGTGCCTACTCGGAGGGAAGCTGGGAGTCTGGCAACAAGGGAGAGGGCCCTCTCAGTGGTGGCCCCCAAATTATGGAATGATCTGTCTGACGAGGTGCACCTGGCGCCAACGCTGTTATGTTTTTGGTGCCAGGTCAAGACTTTCCTCTTCTCCCAGGCATTTTAGCATGTGTTTTTATATTGCTTTTTAAAAAATGTGTTTTTAAATTTGTGTATTTGTTTTTAATGTTTTTAATTGTTGTAAACCGCCCAGAGAGCTTCAGCTATGGGGCAGTATACAAATGCAATAAATAAATAAATGTTTTTCAGTTTATTGTCAGGCGACCAAAACTTATTTGCTTTACTCAAATGATTAGCTCAAGTGAAATCTGCATTTCCACACTCATGATTAATATGACAGAGGGGAAACCCTTAAAATAATAATATAAAATAACACACACCAATTTCCACTTATCTTTTTACAATAAACATTTACGCTGCTGCTCAAGCCAAACATAAGTCTCAATAAAATCTTATGACTGCCATTCACAAATTACATGGTCAAACTATAGCTGGTACAAAAATTCATACATCATGAGCTGAGAATGACATTCATTGGCTCTTCTTTATAGCTTTGTCTATTACCACTGCTGCTTTAACTAGATGTCAGGTGCTCCTAGAATCTGGGAGCTGGACAGCCATATGATGTCATTTATGATGTAACCAGAATTGTATCAGTATCATCACGAGACAGAGCACCTGAATGTTCTCTTAACCTCAGAGAGACATAACCTAGAGACCGAGAGAACAGGTTAACAGCTTACAAAAGTTAAAGATTTATGTCAATGACTATATTCATTATTAGACTGGTGGAGATTGTTATGCCAGTATACGCTTTATCTTTCCCTTACCCTGCCACAAACATTTCCTCAGGCCTCAGGACACTTCACAATTTTGTAACAGCAAACACCCTTGCTCCTTAGGGTTGCTATCTTTTTATGGGCCTGGCTCATGCTTTTACAGACCTTTAGCAGCAGCCCCAGACTGACTTTAGAAAGTGACTATTTTCCAGCAGGTATCTCCATGCTGACAGATGGCCCACCTGCTACATTTCTGGATTTACTTATTGAGATATCCAATGTTTTAGCGAACTATTCATCATATACACAAGATACCAACAAAATGTAATCTCAGAGCTACAGTTGTGTTTTTTATTGTTTTAATTGTCTTTTTTAAAAGTGTTTTTCAATTTGTGTATTTGTATATTTGTTTTTAATATTTTTAATTGTTGTAAACCGCCCAGAGAGCTTCGGCTATGGGGCGGTATAATAATAATAATAATAAAGTCTATGTGAAGTTAAAACAAAATAATTAGAAAGTGCCTCAGGGTTTTATTAAAATTTAATAGTAGGTGGATCATAAGAAACTGCCTTATACTGAGTCCACCTAGCTCACTAATATCAATTATGATTGGCAGCAGCTCTACAAGCCTAGGCCTCTCCTAGCCCTATCTGGAGATACCAGGGATTGAACCTGGGACCTTCTGCATGCAAAGCAGATGCTTTGTCACTGAGCGATTGCCTTTTCCTAGGAGGTGGTGATGGGAATTGTAATCACACAGAAAAACACAGGGAAGAAACATTTAGTACTTTCTTCCCCAGCCACAGTCCCAATAAGAATCCCCTCGCAGCATGATTGGCAGCAAATAGAGCTGCTCCTAAAGTGAATAGGTGAGTGGTTTTTCTTAGGACTGTGAATGAGGGAGTTAAACCTCCCTTCCTTATATGCACTGTAGTCCTGATGAAAATCCCACTCCCCTATTATTAAATAAAATACTCATGATGTGCTGTCTACTGATGCATGTAGCATCATGTCTACTTTGGCCCTTCTTGGACCCTTCCCCACCCCAGTGTGCATCTGTCCACCCACAACTTTCCATCTAGTCACCTATACCTTTGTCATGCTCCAGTAAAAACATACCACAATAGACAGTGGAGAGTGGGGGGGGGAGAGGGAGAGGGAGAGGGAGAGAGAGAGAGAGATACTTTACACTACTGAAAGTTTTTTTAATAGAACATCCATTAGTTGGCTGCTAAAACAGCAAAGTTCATATAGCCATTCATGAATTTCAAGCGGAGTAGTTGTTTCCCAATGCAAACAAAATAATAATTAACTTTACTTCTCTGAAAGCTCTTTAGAGCCATTCTGCTTATGAATCAGATAGTGCCCATCAAATTGGCACAGAATGTAAAATTGCATGAGGAAAGAAAAAGGTGCTTCCAGTATTAAGAACTGATTAACACAATGAAAAATACTAGCTCAGGCTGGTGCTACCACCCACAACTCCAGAACATCAGTGTTGAAGAAGCTCCCTTTGGTGTGCACCTTCAACAAGCAGCACATTTTATAACAGCTTGCTGCAATTGATTTTTAGCAATGGCAGCAGCACAGTGGTAGTGACAATAGGGAAGAAGGCCATTGGTGCTACATTACAGAGATGGGGAACCTGTGATCATCCAGTTCTTTTTGGACTTCAGTTTCCATCATCCCTGACTATTGGCCATGCTTTCTAGGACTGATGGGAGTTGGAGCCCAACATCTGGAGGACCACAGGTTTCTCACCTCTCCTCCATAACTTTAAAATCACCCAGATCCTAGCATTCAGCCTCTGATGGCACTCCTACTCACCCAAATTTCCAAATTTCACTAGGAGAAATTATTCAAATTGAAAAGAACTCCAGCCCACCCACAATGCTAGAAATAATTGGTTTTGTGTTCCAGTACTTTGGCTCAGCATCTCCAGCAGATTTCAGGGAATTACAAATTTCATTTGTAAAGTAAACGTATGCCATGCCTTCACAGTTGCAAAGATAATAGTTTAAAAGTAATATCAGACTCTTTTCAGAAATAGGCTAGAACCCCCAGAGCACTAGAACTGTAAATCAGGCATCTACAATGGAGACATCAGGGTCTAACTATATGTGATGCTAATGATATGAGTAGCAATCACATTTTTTATTTTTTAAAAATAAATACCAGGCACAGTGGATGATCAGGGATAGTAATCAGCACCACAGCACACAGGGAAGGGAGTTTTAGCCTTCCAGCCACAATCTCAATAAAAATTCCACAATTGTAGCAATGAGAAGGAGCTTATGGGAAGTTATTTTTATTGAGATCATGGTTGGGGAGGGAATGCTTAAACTTCACTTCTTTGTGTGCTGTGGTGCCTTTTCCAACTCCCCCTCCCATGGCTGTTATTTAATTTTTGAAAACCAACAACATGATTGCTATTTGCTAATCACATCCTTAGCATCACAGGAAGTTAAGCCTTGCATCCCTGAGTTCCTTCCTGGTGAAGAAGCTCCTTTCCCTTAGATCACTAGAAAGATTATTTCTTTTGCAGATTTTTTTTTTTAAGTCTTGGGAAAACTCCATCAAACTAAAGTGCTTTTTATGTGCATATTTGCATACTCCCAAACTGTATTGTGCTGCAACAAGGCTTCAGAAATGGGCATCTGTTCTGCACACAAGAGCAAATAATATTTCGTTTTGAAGCTTGCTATAGAATTGTCTACAGATTATCTTGAACAGAAGATCATTATTTTTTGGATGGTCTGACTTCGCCCATCACTGCATTTGGCAGAGTTGCACCTGCCACTATATTCCCTTCAAGGCCAAGAAGCCCTGGCCAGAAGTGAGTCTGGGCAAACTTAGTTACATTGCACACAAGGTGAAAATAAGCTGCTGCTTACTACACCGACGGTCACTTCCTTGCAAGTCACAGTATGTTTATTTTTGTCAAGGACATTTCCCTATGTGGCCAGCTAGGTGGCAATAACCCTAAATCGTGTCAGTATGACCTACTGTTTTTTCTCTCTCTTCTGCTCCTTAATTGCTTTTAGGAATCATGTCCATCAACTCTGAAGTCATCCCATGGAGATTAATTTATGCAGTGTTCCACTTAGATTGTTTTTCAGTCCTCCGGGGTTCTGAATCAGAAATAAAAATTGTACTCTATGTGTATGAGTCTCCCACTGACCTTTCATGTCAATTTTTTGGCCAGATGGGAAACTGGAATGGGACTAAGAAGCCAGCTGTTGAGGCCTGTACCTGTACAAATTGCAGGTGTCATATTACATGCTGCTTCCAGCCCTCCCCCTGGTTTGCTTTCTTCCTACCACCTCAAAGGGGGTCATTTTATGTTTGACAAGCCCCATCTGACACAGCAGGTGAATCTCCCTCAGGCTCTCCTTTTGATAGGTTTCTCTTCACTGGCTTTGTTCTCTGGTTCTAAATCCTATTTACTGCTCCCCCCAAAAAAAACTTTTGTGGAGTGGTGCTTTTCTAAATAAATCCTTTCACTTTCTGGCTTCTGGCACCAACAGTTAAGCTGGTGCCTCTTTTAAAGCAGCAAAAGGCAAAACAGTGTCACCTCCTCCTTAACTACTGGCTTAGCCAAAACAACAACAGGAGCCTCTGCTCCTGCTGAAATCAGTAGAGAATGAAAGCAAGACAAGGCCTACTGTTCTGTTTTCTACTCCTTTTGCATTTCCGTGTTAATGTCACATTAAAGGGAAGTCAACATGCACATCAGCAATTAACCTCTGCGCAAATAATGCACAGGTTCCCAGACTGTGGTCTGTGGGGTTCATTCGGGTGGTCTACGGCATGTCTGCATTAAATAGTAATATTGTTCTGTAATTATAGTTTTTATTGCTTTTTTTATTCTATGGAATGCAAAATGTAACACAGCAAAATACAATGTAAGATATAAAAGAAGCAATAAAAATACAATTAAAAATCATACAGCACCTAGCACAGCACATTACAATTGCTACAGCAGGCAGAAAAATCACTAAGTGGTCTGCCAGGACCATTAGCCATTTTCAAGTGGTTTGTGATTAAAAAGTTTGGGAACTACTGAACTAGTGGGTTTAAAAGTCTTTTAGTCCCCTGCATTTGGGCTGCAGTCCTGACCCCCAATCCAAGCTGATGGAGGGGGATAGAATTTAGCAGATGTACCCTTCCGCCAGCCTCTACTGCCTTCTCCTGCAAGGGAGGCTGTGTCCCTGTGGATGGCCCCACCAGCCGTAGAAAGCACAGAAATAGAAGCCATAGGGCCCCGCCATGAGACATTATGGGGGAAGGAGCGGAACAGAACTGACCGTGGACCCACTGAATCGTGAGCATCTCAATTCCCCTGAGAGGTGCCTGATCTGCTGCCCTAGGCTCCTACTGGAAGGGAGGAATATAAATAAATAAATAAATCTGGGCCCTTCCACTGTGCAATCCTGATGCTAGCACAGGAAAATAAATAACAGGAAAACTGTCCCACCCTTCCACCCTGGCCAGTGTGAGTGGCAGGGTTTCTGATGTGAAAGTGGAGCCATTGCTTCATAACTCCCTACTGCTCCCCAGCCAGAGTTTGGACTGCTTGGAAGTTGTACAAAGAAAGGCCTGCTTTCTAGCTTTTTCCATTCCTATTGAAAGAGCAACAAGATATTCCATGGAGCTCATACAAAAAAGAAAAAAAGGGGGGAAAGGGCAATGAATCTACAACCTTACCGTTTGATTTTGTAGACTCATACACTTTGCAGATAATTTATTTGAGGTCATGTCCACTGAACTCTCAAAACTCTTTCTTCATTTGCCTTCTCCATCAAGAATTCCACCAGTTTCTATTACTCTTTTGTGGCTGATCTAAAAATTGTTCTCGGTGGAGGAAAATGTTCATTTTGTAAGGTTCTTCCATTGTTTCCCCATAGCGACTGCAGGATTTGGTGATCACAGACTTTGGAAAGTTTACATAATTCAGTTGCCAGACTTGAGGCATAACCATCCATCCACCTAGCATCCAATAGACTATCCTTTGCAGTGGCAATCCCAGTATACCACAAGCACAGTGGATATACTACAGAAAGATATTTATGGATAAAGAATAAGTGAGCCATAAGATCATTGGCCGGTCTAATTAAGGTAAAGATATTCCAGAACCCAAATATGTTTATCAATCAGAACTAAGGCACAAATAAACTAGTTACCCTGGTATCTTACTAGAAATGTAGACACACTTCCCTGTAACATTCAATATCCTGTCCTAAGTATGCGTAAAGTAGAAGGAGATGGCATTAGAAAGGAATGGGCTTGTAGACTTTTTAAACAAATGGGTTAGTACAAGTTTTCATCCTGTTTGAACTAGCATCAGGCAGAGATGCATTATTTTGTTGCCATATCAACCTCAACCCTGGTGGAAAGCCATGTGTTACTGTAAAGTGCACAGCAGCTGGAAGTGCTGGTTGAGGGAGGATTATGTTAAGGCACCGTTAAGTGGCAGAAAGCAGCTACCAGTCCTGAAATCATTGTCATAAGGAGTCTTTTCCCCCCTCCTCCCCTCATGTGGGGTGGTGAAAGGGCAGCAAGTGTTTCTGTAACTACAACATGTGCAAAACAGAACCTCTCTGGAGCCTCTAACAATTAGGCCCACCAGCATCGCCTGGCATCCGTTTAGCAGACTTAGACACATGTTGACCAGAAGACAAATACTCCGATCAACTACCGCTGCCAGGTCTGAGGCTGCTGTTTAGCCCATGTTGACAGCTAGATAGCACAAAAGCTGAATGTGCAACAACAGCAAGAGGGAAATCTTCTACATTCACTGAAACCTGTGAAGCTGGATGCCTCATTTATTCTTGCTTTTTTCTTCTTTTTTTGCCTCATTACAAAATCAACAGATGGTATAGTTATCTGAAGCCTGTTTGGAAATAAGTTTAGTGGGCAGAAAGAAGTATACAAAGTTCGGTTATGAATTATTTATTTCTTCAGAAGATGAAGAAAAATAGCATTGGTTTGAATTTACCCAATTACCCAAAGAAACCAAGACCCCATGTGCATTATACCAGTGTTCCTCAACCTTGGGTCCCCAGATGTTGTTGGACTACAACTCCCATTATCCCCAGTCAGCTTAGCCAATGGTGAGGGATGATGGGTGTTGTAGTTCAACATCTGGGGACCCAAGGTTGAAGACCACTGCACATTCAAAGTAGTACCATTCCACTTTCAACAGGCATGGCTTCCCCCAAAGAATCTTGGGAAGTGTACTTTGTTCAGGGTACTGAGAGTTGTTAGGAGACTCCTAGTCCCCTCACAGAGCTACATTTGCCAGAGTTCCCTGGGAATAGGGATTGTTAAACCACTTTGTAAATTTTCTGTGAGGGGAATATGGGTCTCCTAACAACTCTCAGTACCCTTAACAAGCTACAGTTCCCAGGATTCTTTGGGGAAGCCACGACTGTTTAAAGCGGTATGATGCTGCTTCAGATGGAGCCTCAATAAAACATAAGGCTGGTGAGGAAAAACAAGAAGCAGGCTGGTTTAAATTTCAGCTTCTGGAAACCCTTGTTGATATTTAAAGGCCTATCTTGTGAAATATTGTTTCTCCACAGAGGAATATGCATAGATTAATACATACAGACACAAAATTGCAGAGCTTGGAAAAGTTACTTTTTTGAACTACAACTCCCATCAGCCCAATCCAGTGGCCATGGTGGCTGGGGCTGATGGGAGTTGTAGTTCAAAAAAGTAACTTTTCCAAGCTCTGCAAAATTGTGCTGGAATGACAAATCCATTCTGAGGAAGCATCTGCTTCAACAGAATTGACTCCTTTCCACATCTTTTCATGGACCTTCCCTAAAAAGGCTAAACCAATTCTGCATTCTAATTGTTATAATAAAATTGCAACATATTCCTCCATGGGTATTCTTTTGTGAAAGAAAACACTACTTCAGAATCATCCCTAAGTCAAAGATAGAGCTATAGGATTTTTAAACAGCCTACCAGTCCAGTAGAAGTAGACTTGTGTATAAAAGCTATTGCTTATTTAACCCCCACCAGCGATATGTCAAAACCTAATGTGCTATTTCAGAATGATATAAGCAATGCCCTTATCAACCAAAAGGAAAAGGCTGGGGGGATGGGGTGGGATTCCAAAGAGCATGTTTCCAATTTAATGGCATAGATGAATGAATTGAAATTAGCTGCAGTAAGATGAGGAAGCAGAAGTAAGACCTTTCTGACAATCAGCTGATCAAACGGAGGGTTCACTGGGGACCTGGGAAGCCGCCAACTACTTATTAAACATGGCCAAAGCTCCTTCAAGCCATTACAGCATCATGAGGTAATTGTGTAAAGGTTAGTGGAATATTACACAGTGTAAAATGTGACTAAGGTATAGAGGTGGAGGAAGACATATGTTCGTTTTCATGTATCTGTTTCCTTGATATGGTGAGGGACACATGTGCCAATCAAGGTAGACATTTTGTCTTAACTAGTCGTCAGCCATGGTGGTGGTGGTGGTGATGTTGACAATGATGGCCGATATAGTCAAATAGCCAGGACAATATTTTTTACCATAGGTGATGGATAATGCTTTGGCAACATCTTCACCTCAAGAAATAGAAAACAGGTGGTAGTGCTGTAGCAATTATGTGGTTTTGAGTGTTATTCCAATTTATAAAAAAATTGCCCAGGGCCAGACCTGCCATACAATAAGGTGATGTGACCTGATTAAGAAAACACCCAAAAGGGGGGTGGCAGAGTAGAAGACCCAAAGTGTGGCCACCCATACCTCTAGCATAGTGTCCTCGTGAGTTGCTACTGGTCCAATGCTTCATTTTGGTGCAACACAGGAACACAGGAAGCTGCTTTACACTGAATCAGACCATTGCTCTGTCTAGCTCAGTAGTGTCTACACTGGCTGGCAGTGGCTCTCCAAGGTTTCAGACATTTCTCCCAGCCGTACCTGGAGATGCCGGTGATTGAACCTGGGACCCTCTGCATGCAAAGCAGATGTTCTACCACTGAGCTAAGGACCTTCCCCTTGAACTTCGGTCCTTTCCCTATACATAGCAGCTCTGTGATAATCATATTCAATGTACCCAGTGATAAATAAAGAACTGGAGGTGGGCACACCCCAATAACTTCCATGCCAAATGATAAATTCAAGCCTCCAGGAGAATGTAATCTATGAGTTGGCATACTATAACATTCAGCCCATTGCTTCATTTGGGTACAAGACACTTTCAAGTTCACATGCACACACACACAATAACCAAAATATGTATAAATTTTTATTTATTTATTTATTATTTAGTTTATATGCCTCCCTCCCAGCAGGAGCCCAGGGCAGCAAACAAAAGCACTAAAAGCACTCTAAAACATCATAAAAATATATTTTAAAACACATTAAAACAAAACATATTTAAAAACATTTTTTAAATGCTTGAAAGACATCTTAAAAAAGAAAAAAGTTAAAAACTTTGTGTGTGTTTTTTTAAAAAAAGATTTACAAACATATTAAAAAGCAATTCCAACACAGACACAGACTGGGATAAGGTCTCAACTTAAAAGGCTTATTGAAAGAGGAAAGTCTTCAGTAGGCACCGAAAAGATAACAGAGATGGTGCCTGTCTAACATTTAAGGGGAGGGAATTCCACAGGGTAGGTGCCGCCACACTAAAGGTCCATGTCCTATGTTGTAGAGAACAGACCTCCTGATAAGATGGTATCTGCAGGAGGCCCTCACCTGCAGAGCACAGAGATCAACTGGGTATATAAGGGATAAGACAGTCTTTCAGGTATCCTGGTCCCAAGCTGTATAGGGCTTTGTACACCAAGACTAGAACCTTGAACTTGGCCCGGTAGCAAATGGGCAGCCAGTGCAAATCTTTCAACAGTGGGGTGACATGTTAGCGATACCCTGCCCCAGTGAGCAGTCTTGCCACCGCATTTTGCACCAGCTGCAGCTTCCGGATCAACCTCAAGTGCAGCCCCACATAGAGTGCATTACAGTAATCCAACCTGGAGGTTACCAGTGCATGGACAACAGTGGTCAGGCTATCCCAGTCCAGAAACAGCCGCAGCTGTCTTACTAGCCAATGCTGGTAAAAGGCACTCCTAGCCACGGAGGTTACCTGGGCCTCTAGCAACAAAGATGAATCCAGGAGTATCCCCAGACTAAGGACCTGCTATTTCAGAGGGAGTATGACCCCATCCAAAGCAGGCAACTGACCAATTATGTGAACTCGGGAACCACCAACCCACAGCGCCTCCATCCTGCTAGAATTCAGACTCAGTTTATTGGCCCTCATCCAGCCCACCACCAAATCCAGGCAGCAGTCCAGGGCTTGCACGGCCTCTCCTGATTCAGATGTTACAGAGAAATAGAGCTGGGTGTTGTCAGCATACTGCTGACACCTCGCCCAAATCTCCTGATAACTGCTCCCAGGGGCTTCATATAGATGTTAAACAGCATGGGGGACAAGATGGTACTCTGCGGCACCCCACAGCACAACTGCCAAGGGGCTGAAAGACATTCACGCAATGCTATTCTCTGAAAACAACCTTGGAGATAGGATCAGAACCACTGTAAAACAGTGCCTTCAATACCCATCTCACCAAGTCGGCCCAGAAGGATACCATGGTCAATAGTATTAAAAGCGGCTGAGAGATCAAGTAAGAGTAACAGGGTCACATTCCCCCTGTCCTTCTCCCAATAAAGGTCATCCATCAGGGTAACCAAGGCCAATTCAGTCCCATAACTGGGCTTGAACCCAGACTGGAACGGGTCAAGATTATCTGTTTCATCCAAGAGTACTTGCAATTGCTGTGCCACAACCCTCTCAAGCACCTTCCCTAAGAAGGGGGTATTTGCGACCCATTTGTAATTCTTGCGGACCAATGGGTCCAGGGTGGGCTTTTTCAGGAGCGGTCGGATCACTGTCTTTTTCAGGGAGTCTGGAACCACTCCCTCCCACAATGATGTGTTGACCACACCCTGGATCCACTCGGTCAAACCCCCCTCGGCAAGCTTTAATAAGCCAAGAAGGGCAAGGGTCGAGATGACACGTTGCTGGCCACATCATCGCAAGCACCTTGTCTACATCATCAGGCCACATCAACTGAAACTGTTCCCAAGAAGGTGCAGCAGACGTTGCACTGGACACCTCATTGGGGACTACAGTAGATGTGGACTGCTATGGAGGCGAGAAACTTTACCCTCAAAGTGCCTTGCAAACAATTCACAGTGGGCCTCTGAAGGGTCTTAAACTCCATTTCCTGGAGGTGATATCAACAGATCCCTGACAATACGGAAAAGCTCCACTGGATGGCTACTTGAGGTTCCAATGGAGGCAGAGAAGTGGGTCTTCTTCGCCACCCTTACTGCCACACAGCAGGCATGGTTATGTTTTACTCGTGTCCGATCAGCCTCAGAGCAAGTCTTTCACCACTTGCACTCTAGCCATCATCCAGCCTGTTTCATTGCCCTTAACTCACTGATGTACCAAGGTGCAAGCCAGGCTCCAAAATGCCAGAGAGGGTGCTCAGGGGCAACTGTGTCAAGAGCCCAACGTGCCTCACTGTTCCACAGCATGACAAGGGCTTCAACAGGGTGACCTGCTCTATCTACTCCCCCAGGGCATTCAGGAATCCAGTGGATTCCATTAGTCTCCAGGGGTAGACCATCTTAATCTGTTCACCACCCCTGCAGGGAAGGATTGGAGCCATAACTCTAAACTTCACCAGGAAGTGGTCTCACCATGACAATGGGGTGACATCCACCGCCCCATCTCCAGACCACCCCTTCCTCCAATTGGAGCAAAAACCAAGTCGAGGGTGTGCCCTGCCCTATGTGTCGGGCCAGGGACAACTTGAGATACCTCCATGGTTGTCATGGAGGCCATGAAGTCCCGGGCCAAAACACTAGAGGCAGTCTCAGCACGGATATTGAAATCACCCAGGACTATCGTTCTGGGCTCTTCCAATACCACAGCTGAGACAGCCTCCACCAGCTCAGTCAGAGAAGCTGCCGGGCAGCAGGGTGGAAAGTACACCAGCAGCAACCTCCGTTTCCTGTCTCCTTGGCCTGACACCAGGTGCAGACCCTCACAGCCAGCTCCAAGACAGAGTGGTTTCCTGGTGACAGAGATGGAAGTTCTATAGACCACAGCAACTCCTCCCCCCCCATCCCTGCAGTCTGTGCTGGTGTTGCACCGAGTATCCCATTGGGCAAAGCTGGGTCAGATCAACTCCTCCCAGATCACCCACCCAGGTCTCATAATACACACCAAATCGGCACCTTCATCCACGATCATATAATGGATGAGTGTGGTCTTATTGTTTCCCAATCTGGCGTTAAACAACAACACACACAGGATAGTGGATGAGCAACTTGAAACCCAAACATGAGAGGAGGAAGAAACAAGGTGTAGATAGCCTTGCCCTTGTGTTGTATTGTAATGGACCCCCCATGGCTACACTTCCCTCTTCCCGTGATCACTGAAATTGGGGTGGCATCACCCATGCTCCTCCTTACTAAGACTCCTCCTAAACACCTGATATGGACCTAACAAGAGCCCACCGACAAAACCTACCTCAGCCAATTATACCAGTAAGCCTCTGTGAGAATTGGGAACAGGCAGACTCACTCAACATTTTTCAAACAGGGCCCATCTACTCCCCCTCCGTCTCACACCAAAGGAGGGCCAGCCTTCTGCAAGTTACAGACTCTCACTCTGAAGGCATCTGGCAACTTTCTCCCATCATTCAGTTCACTGCCCAGGCTCTCACCCTGCGCAGGAACTATACATGAGCCATATGCTCTCCCTACTACCAATCTTCTCCAGATTGGTTAAGAAGAAAGAAAGAAAGAAAGAAAGAAAGAAAGAAAGAAAGAAAGAAAGAAAGAAAGAAAGAAAGAAAGAAAGAAAGAAAGAAAGAAAGAAAGAAAGGGACTGGTGAAACCCCTTTGGTGGCAACCCCGCCAAAGGCAGTCCCGCTGCCCAAAGGCAGCTGGGCTTTTATGCCTCCTGACGCAGCCATGAGCTGATGCAAGGGTCAAGGGTCAAGGGTCAGGTAGGGGGTCCCAGTCCTTGCAGCACTTACTAGGGACTTCAGCTGTCTCAAAAGACAGCAACCCAGAGGAGTAAGCATCAAGCAACCAGATGCTCAGATACTCACTCCCAGGACACGTCTCCTTCAATCTCCCTATTGCTGCAGCTGTTCCCCAGTAACTCATATACCCAAACTTCCAGAAGAGTGGCTTCTATGAGACACCATCACATATGACCCAACAGGTTCTGAAACAATGATTGTTTTCCCATAAGGAATAAGTAACAGTAAATAACCAAGCAAGAACTACAGAACAGGTGTCTTGCATTGAGCTCCCTGTAGTGAAGTTAATGCTTGGTGGCCCATTCAATTCTTCTTTCATCTCATCTTTGTGTTGTATCATGATTCCTTAGCAGCAACGTTTTGGGATCTTCTGTATTAGACCATGTATATTTCTGCTTATATTGAGAAACAGACATTTCTCAGCTTGTAATCAAAAGCTGTACCAGACAGAATCTAAGTGATTCTGGTCTCAGGGGTAGCCAATGTCGTGCCCTTGAGATGTTGTGGACTCAACTTCCTTCAGCCCCAAGCAGCAAGGCCAATGCTCAGGGGTGACGGGAGTTATAACAGCATCTAGAGGGAACCGCATAAGCTGCCCTTGGCTTAGCCTAACCAGTAAACCATTATAATAAATGAAGTTATACATGATCACAAATATTGTTATTGCTCTTCTACCTGTTCAACATTTTCCCTTCCTGTCAAACATATCACTGTAGTTAATATGTATGTATGAATGTTTGGTATGTTTGTCAGAAAGACTGATATTCAAGGTAGCTAATTTAACTTTAGGGAACATAACGTTCTGGGCTGTTGTTTTTTAATCTTACTGCTGTGTGTTTTGTTTTGTTGACTTTAGGTTGGATTGGATTTAGTCGATCATGTTTTTGTATTTTTATTAGTGTATGGCTTGTGAGCCACACTGGGCACCTTATGAAGGCAAGAGGGGTGGGGTGTGCCTGTTTTAAACAAAACATTTCAAATAATAAATAGTGCTATGTGTTATGTCCAATTCATATCATTTTACTCTACCTTATTCCATAGGATAATCTTAAAACAACATCTTCTGCATTTAGTTAGTTGCAGCACAATCCTATGCCTGTTTACTCAGAAATACATCCCAGTGTGTTCAATGGGGTTTGCTCCCTATAACAGCCTTTGCCAACCTGGTGCTGTTTAGATGTTTGGAACTACAACTCCCATCAGCCCCAGCCGGCTGATCGGAGCTATAGTCCAAAACATCAGGTGAACACCAAGTTGGCAAAGGCTTCCCTAGTAACTGTGTTCAGGATTGCAGCCTTAGTTTGGTTGTTACTTAGTTGTTGTCACAATATCTTCTCTTCAGTTAGTACTTCTGCTGTGGAGAATCTAACATTTTCCCAGCATTCACACTGGAATATTTTGTCTCTGAAAAAACATGCCTTTTTATCATCATTATCACTGGGCTGTATCCAGTGTTCTCTGTCCACTAGCCCAGGGGCTTTTGCCTTGTGGACAGGTGTGTTAATATTGCACAACAGATAAATCCAACACATCGGGCGCATTAGCAGAAATTCATTGCACAACAATGGGCTCCTACTGGGAGGAAGGGTGGGATATAAATTTAATAAATAAATAAAATAAAATAAAATAAAGGCTGCTTTCACGCTGCACATTATTCCGTTATTCTGACAAGTTCTTATCTGGAAATTTGCACATTATATTGTATCTTTCACACGACATACAAGCTAGTTCTTGAATTCTAGTGGCACTAAATTTTGTGATAAATAACAGAAACAATCAATTTGCAAGGCTGCATTCAGACATGGGGCTTATTGCGTTAGTTTAAAAGATTAAAATTATAACGTTTCTGTCCCAATTTCTAAAATTCCTTTCACACTGCAGTACCTGTTGCATTAAGGAACTGTGGCTTTTTTCACCAAAATACTGGCATTTCGCACAACTATCTTTCACACGGCTGCAACAAACAGCGCCTTGTTTTCATTCCTCACCTGTTATACATATGTGCACTGTGGCTCCCCCATAATTCACTGTGCAAGTTAGTATCTGGACATGGATTATGTGTGGAAAAAGGAGGAACGGAATGCTATTACCTGCACCTATGCCGGAATACCAGTATAATTTTCATCAGGCAGAAAAAACTGGTGTGCGCCTAAAGGGTGGGAATGTATTGCATGCTGGGATACCTGTCACGTGAGCAGCTACAGTTAGCACAAAACTCCCATGATCTTCTAGGTTTTCAGGCTTGCAAATGGATTATTTCTGGTATTATTTATCATGAAAATTAGTGCTAAACATCCACTATATTCCACTGAAAAATGGAAATGGACTTGCCTTCAAGTCGATCCCGACTTATGGTTACCCTATAAGTAGAGTTTTCATGGTAAGCGGTAGTCAGAGGGGGTTTACCATTGCCTCCCTCTGAGCCTAGTCCTCCCCAGCTGGCTAGAGCCTGCTCAGCTTGCCACAGCTTACAAGTCAGCCCCTTCCTTGTCCGCAGCTGCCAGCTGGGGAGCAACTGGGCTCCTTGGGACTATGCAGCTTGCCCACGGCTGCACATGCGGCAGGGCACGTAATCCCTGAGCCACTCATTGTGGGGGTGATCTTTAAAAAATGTAAATGTACTGCCTTCAAGTCAATTCCGACTTATGGTGACCCTATGAATAGGGTTTTCACAGAGCTTGGAAGTAACTCGTTATTTTTAACGAGTTACTTTTAATTAGTTACAATTTTAAATAACGAGTGGGTAATTCCATTACATTTGGCAAGTAACGGAACGAATAGTAATTTCCCTACTTTTCAGCTTCAACTTTAACGTTTCCACGTTAGGTTGGACGTTACTTGGGGGCGGGAACAAGGGGAAGTCAGCTCCTGGCTGTGATTGGTTAACACAAGACATGTGCCTCACACTGATTGGACCTCTGCGCAGACTGTCTCTTCCCTCGTGATCTGTGTTAGGAGGCACGAGGGAAGAGATGAATAGGCAGGGGGAGCCTGCTAGCGTCTGACTCTGAGAGGAAAAAATGGACGCTGGAGGAAAAAGCCAGGGCAAGGACAACAACGGAGGAGAAGGCTGCAGCAGAATGGCGAAGAGCTGTGGCGGTGAGTGACGATGATTTGTGTGTGTGTGTGCCCCGGTGTGTGTGTTTTCGGCTGGAGTCTCTGGTTTGGGGGGGGGCTCCGGCTCTCTGGCTACCACCCTTTACTCTCTGGACTCTCCGCTTCAATTTTTTTAAAAAATTAAGTTTCTAGGTGGTCTAATTCCCGAGATATACACCAAAACGTAACCCCCCCCTGCACAACTTTTTTTTAAACAGATCATGCTCTAGCTACAACTCCCATCAGCCCAATCCAGTGGCCATGCTGGCTGGGGCTGATGGGAGTTGTAGTTTAAAGTAACTTTTCAAAGCTCTGGCTGCAACCCCGCCCTTTCATGATTGTGAGTAAAGTGCAGACTTGTGTTTGTGTTGTAAATCTCTCTCCCTCCAACCCTATTTTTAAAGAAATTAGGCAGGGTTTATCACAGTTTTTATTATGTAGGAAACTAATACTCATTTTTTAAAAAAATGAATGAAGTTTATTTATTTATTTTTATTATTTTATTTATATCCCACCCTTCCTCCCAGTAGGAGCCCAGGGCAGCAAACAAAAGCACTAAAAACACTTTAAAAATAATAAAAACAGACTTTAAAATATATTAAAACAAAACATCTTTAAAAACATTTTTAAAAGCTTTAAAAACATTTTTTTTAAAGAAAAAGTTTAAAAACATATTAAAAAGCAATTTCAACACAGACGCAGACTGGGATAAGCTCTCAACTTAAAGGACTTGTTAAAAGAACAAGTTCCTTATCACTTGAGGCTGCAGTTTTCCCTGGTTGAGTAAGCCCCATTGAATACATTGGGACTTGCTTCTGAGTAAACAAACATAGGATTGCACTATAAATATCTTTACAGGTTATATAAATAAACATATTTGATAGTCATGCTTATATAAATATTTTCATAGAATCATAGAATAGTAGAGTTGGAAGGGGCCTATAAGGCCATCAAGTCCAACCCCCTGCTCAATGCAGGAATCCAAATCAAAGCATTCCCGACAGATGGCTGTCCAGCTGCCTCTTGAATGCCTCCAGTGTCGGAGATCCCACTACATCTCTAGTAATTAGTTCCATTGTTGTATGGCTCTAACAGTTAGGAAGCTTTTCCTGATGTCCAGTCGAAATCTGGCTTCTTGCAACTAGAGCCCATTATTCTGTGTCCTGCACTCTGGGATCATTGAGAAGAGATCTCGGCCCTCCTCTGTGTGGCAACCTTTCAAGTACTTGAAGAGTGCTATCATATCTCCCCTCAGTCTTCTCTTCTCCAGGTTAAATATGCCCAGTTCCTTCAGTCTCTCCTCATAGGGCGTTGTTTCCAGTCCCCTGATCATCCTTGTTGCCCTCTTTTGAACCTGTTCCAGTTTGTCTGCATCCTTCTTGAAGTGCAGAGACCAGAACTGGACAAAGCACTCAAGATGAGGCCTAACCAGTGCTGAATAGAGGGGAACTAATACTTCACATGATTTGGAAACTATACTTCTGTTAATGCAGCCTGATATAGCATTTGCCTTTTTTGCAGCCACATCACACTGTTGGCTCATATTCAGCTTGTGATCAACAACAATTCCAAGATCCTTCTTGCATGTCGTACTGCTGAGCCAAGTATCCCCCATCTTATAACTGTGCATTTGGTTTCTTTTTCCTAAGTGTAGAACTTTTACTTCCACCCAGTTTTGTCATGCTGTGTCCCTATAAGTATCCAATTGCATACTATGGTTGTACAATACTTCCTTTACATTTTAAGTATGCCTTGGGGTAGTCATGGTTCTCCATTGTTTTCATCCTGAGGGGCAGATAGGCTGAGAAATGGTGAGTAGCCCATGGTCACCCACTACACTTCATAGCTTATTTTCATTTTGAAAAATTAATTAAAACAATTTACATGCAGGCAAAATTTATTAAGCGGATTCACACAATATGTGTAAAGCACATCCAACTCGCATTTAAAGCGCATGACTTCCCCTAAAGAATTCTGGGAAGTGTCATTTCCCCCTCACAGTTATAGTTCTCACCACTCTTAACAAACTGCAGTTCCCATGATTCTGTGGTGGGATTCATGTGCTTCAAATGGGTGTTGAATGTGCTTTAAAGGAATGGTGTGGATCTGCCCTAGGTATGATGTTCATTCAAGAGTGAATTGAAAAGAACAATTTTAAAAGATACTTCTTACTCTTACTCATTTTTCAGACCTCTTTCTGAAGTAAAGGGTCAAATCTGTAAAAACATTTGGAGCAGCCACATTAAAAGATAAGGGCAGGGTATTCCAGGCAGGGGGTTGCCAACCCTGCTTGGATATGGATGTCTTTGCAGAAGAACCCTAGTCAAGGTTTACCAACAGCACAGTCCAAACTATATCTACTTAGAAGTCAGTCCTGTTGAGTTCTATGGGGCTTAATCCCTTAGTAAGTGTGTTTAGAATTGCAGCCTTCAGGAGCCTCCATCTTTACTCCCCAAAGCTCCCATCTAACATCTCCACAACACTAGGCTCCTTTGTCTCTGCTGTGGCCTTCTGGTGACTGCCCTAGCCTGAAGGCACTTAACCCTTCTTGCTGAAAGCAAGTAGGCTAGATTAAATGTTCCCTACCCAGGCTCATATATATAAAATATAAACGGCATTTTGTCAAAAGTATTTTTGTCTACATTTTATACCTCATCCTTGGTTTTCCAAGCTTGGCATGGAATACTTCTCATACAGAATTAATCTGAAATGCTGCATATTTATTATCATAATCATCATATTCAAAATAAAAAATAGATGTACCACCTTCAAGTTGATTCCAACTTATGGTGACCCTATGAATAGGGTTTTCATGAGGCTGAGAGGCAGTGACTGGCCCATGGTCACTCAGTGAGCTTCATGGCTATGTGGGGATTTGAACCCTAGTCTCATTTTGTTCTCACAACAACCCTGTGAGATAGTAGGTTAGACTGGCCCAGGCAGGGTTATTTAGTGAGCAAAAATGATGCAAATAGGATCTCTTTTAATTGTGCTATCGACCTGCTTACTTCCACTCTGACTGGGGCATCTTGCAGCATGGGGAAGAGATGGGGGCACATCACAGCTGAAGTTCACCCACATAGGAGCATTATCTCTTGTGTATTACAGAGACGCCTGTTGCAGGTTTTGCTGCTGAGAGCAGCAGTCAGTTAGTGCGGCCACTTGCGTCACAGCTTGTTGATCCTGAGGAGGCAAAACTAGAAAGTGAGGTTCAGAAAGGAGGCCCTGTGCACGAGGAGGAGGAGGGCATGAAGCAGTGCCAGTTGCCCACAGCCACATCTGCAGAACAGCAAGTACCATGGTTTGGCTTTGAGAAAGCTTGTACATTTGTGAGCCAGAGTGGGAAAAATGTTGTTGTACGATGCAATTACTGCCTTCCTAGGATCAAAAATCTGAGATCAGCTGTTTCCTCCTCATCCAATGTGAAGAAACATTTTGAGGTAAGCCTTTGTCATGCTGGTCCTCAAAGAGTGTCCATTGTCTATTTATGTTTAAATTGTGAAGTTCCTCTTCCATTTTTTCTTGGATTCATGCTTTGTTCTTCTTCCTCAGAGGGCACACCCTGAGAAGCTGAGAGCAATTGAAGAAGCAATAAAGGCAAGGAGACGTGGCCTTCCTGAACCAATGCATGACACCCCTCCTCCCAAAATGCTGAAGCAGCAGCAGACAACCCTTGAGAGGTGGGGATCTGGCAGGGATCTGCTTCTTCTGGCAGCCTGCGTACACCCTCGCTTCAAACTAGATCGGCTGGAATCGTGTCAGGCCACCACCCATACCAACAAGTAAGAACATTAGGGAAGCCCTTTGGGTGGATTACTCCAAGGGAAATGTTGTCTCAAGGGAGGCATCAGAGGGCTTAAGGTGGTAGGCAGGGGCTGGGCCTTTTCTTCCTGGGGCTCCTCATCACAACCTTGGGTTGCTGCAGGTAATCCTTAAGGGTCTGCTGTGCTGCCCCATGAGTGTGGTGACTTGGTCACCTTCCTACCTTCCATGTCATCATCCACAGGCTCAGGCTGGACCCTGAACCAGGGGACATGACAAGCATCAGGAAATGAAGAGCAGATGATGGTTTCCTAACATATATGTGTTAACATATCCTCTCTCTTTCTTAGATACACAATGGAAGCCTTGTTGAAAGCTAAAATAAAGATGGGTGTACTTAATGAGGACAGTGATCAGTCTTCAGATAAAGACCAGGAAGGAGATGACTTAGCAGATGACTTCTTTAACTTTCTGCCCCAGGGCAAGAAGTCAGCAGTGGACACTGCTGAGGAGGAACTGGTGAGGTACCTGAGGTCTCCCAGCAGGGAAGTGTCATCACTCCATGGCTTTCCACGTGTGTTGCGGTGTTTTTTGCAGCACAACACAGGCATGCCTTCAAGCGCCGCAGTAGAACGCCTGTTCAGTACTGGTGGCAACGTAATGACTGTAAAAAGACATTCCTTGTCTGACATGCTCTTTGAGCATCTTGTTCTTTTGAGACATAACAGAAACATATTATAAAAGCATTTCAAGTGTAAAATCTGATTTCAAGAGTTGGGGTATCTTCATTGCTTGGGGGGATGTGAGATTCTGTTATGCCATTATGTTAATCTTAAGGATAAATTTTTTTATTCTACTACCCCCTGTGTGTGTGTGTTTATTTTTAATATTGTTTTAGGCTTCTTAGATGTGCAGCAGCCAAGGCCAGCACCTTGTAGGAGTTTTTTTTAAAAAGTAACTGAAATGTAATTGTAGTGATTACTTTTGAGAAAAAGTAAAGTAATCAGTTACTTTCAGAGCAATTGTAATTGTAACGGTAATTACTACTTTTTGGGCCAAGTAATTGTAACTGTAATTTATTACTTTTTAAAAGTAATCTTCCAAGCTCTGGGTTTTCATGAGGTTGAGAGGCAGTGACTGGCCCAAGGTCACCCAGTGAGCTTCATGACTATGTGGGGATTCAAACCTTGGTCTCCCAGGTCATAGTCCAACACATTAACCACCACACCACACTGGCTCACCCAGGAGACACGAGCTGGGATTTGAACTCACAGACTCTGGACTCCCAGCCAGGCTTTCCTCCCCACTGTGCTATACCAGCTGTGATTTCCGGAATTAGCTTTTATGTTGTGTGAAAGGTCAAATATAATGTGCAAATTACCAAGTGAAAAATCGTCAGAATAAATGGAATACAGTGCAATGTGAAAGCAGCCCAAGCCTGTAAACATGGAAAATTGCAGGAGTATTTTGCTACCTGCAGCTGCTCGCATGACAGGCATCCCAGCATGCAGTGTGCTCCCACCCTTTAGGTGTGCGTGTTTTTTTTCCCTGATGAAAATTATACTGGTATTCCAGCATAAATGCAGACAGCAACAGCATTTCCCACACACACCCATGTGTTTATGCAACTAAAATAAAAAGTCAGATGCTAAAGGGAGAAGGGTTGCATGGTGATGGGATGATATCTTAGACCTCCTAGACTGTGGAGAACAGTGCACATGTGTATAATGGGTGAGGAATGAAGACAAGATGTTCATTGCAGTCATGTGAAAGACAGTTGCACGAAATGCTAGTATATCGCCTGAAAAAGCTACTGTTCCTTAACGCAACAGGTACTGCGATGTGAAAGGAATTTTAGAAATTGAGACAGAAGAGCTACCATTTATATCCATTAAAACTAACAATACGCAATAAGCCCCATGTCTGAAGGCAGCCACAGTTACTAATATCCTACTTATGTATTCTTTTGCACAACAACATTTTGCTGGAGCAAAGCATTTCACCAGCAGAACAAATGACTTTAATTTAGTGCTATATTGGATACAAATTATTAATGTTATTATAATCACTGTTGTTTTACTTCTCTAAAAACCAACCATTCAACTGCAGGAATACTCATGTAACTCTTTAAACGCCAGCAAGCTTACCTATTCCCTCACTGCATTTATCCCCTAAACAGCTTCAGTGCCTTTTGGTTGCTTAACTGTTTTTACACTGAGTTCGTTGTAGACTGCACATGCTCCCTCTTGGGGGCTGGAGCATTCACCTCCCCAGGTGTTGTTGTTTTAAGCACACACACACACACACCCCATCCTTTTACAGGAGAACAGGATATTGCAATACTGGAATTAAACAATGGCTACAGCAATTACAGAACTGAGAATTTTTAGGTTTTTCATCATCTAAAAAGGCTCTTCATTATCAGCCAAGCTGATGTTTGGCATTTATTTTCAACAAACTGAGTACCTGGAAACAAGCGCTAATTTGACAGTGTGTCTTATCTAGTTTTAATTGCATGTCATCTTTAGTCATTTCACATTTGCCTTCACTCACTGAGTTTCACAGAATTCTGGGTGCATTGTATTAGATGTGATACAGAGAATTTGTTTTCAGGTACTTCTCTGAAATGGCTGGTCAGAGGAGTTTAATACAACACCTCCTGCCCACGAATCCTGCTCTGCAAATTGCAAAAACAGTCAAGCTTCCAAGATATTTGGAATGCATTTTTGGAACTCTTCACTGAGTAATGCCCATAACTAAGAGAAATGGGAGGCACAATGCAGGGATGAAAACTTCTCATGAATAAATGTTAATCTGGGACCCCAGCAGACGATTGACACTCTCTTAACCTAACCCTTATCTGAGCATGCAAGCCTGAACACTGTATAACACGCTAAACAACTGAACATCAGAAAAAGAAAATGCTTTAACTAAAAAAGGGGGGCACGAGGGCAGAGGGAGGTAGGGGAGCTGGGAAGGGGCAAGGAGAAGGGAAAGAAAGGACTATATTTTACTGTAATAATGTGAAAACCTAACCTACCTCACAGGTTTGTTGTGAGGATAAAATGAGGAGGAAAAATCATGTACACCTTGGAGGACAGGTGGGATATAAAATAAATAAATAAAATAAACTATACACTATACAATAAACTATAGAAAAAAGCTAAAAAAGAAAAGGCACTGGTACATTTGCACAGTATGACTGGATGCAAAAGAGAACAAGGCTCTTGCACCATTAATAGCTGTATATAAAAGGGAATTTCAGCAGGTGTAGCATGCATGACAAGCTACATTTACTGAAATATCCTCTTCTACACAGCAATAAAAGATCCAGGAGCCAAGTCCCCTTTTGCAACTGGCCACCCTACCCTCACATGTAGCACAATTATTTGGGGCAAAATGCATTTCATTTTGGTGGAAAGTTCTATGTAATTGTTACTTTGGCATCTAGGTGAAATGCTTCCACAACTTTGTCTCAGTTGCATATGCCTGGGTGCATTCAGCTGGGTCCTGTCAGTTATCACGATGGAAATCAAAAGTCCAGTCGACTGACAGGCCATGCATGTTTACTCAGAAAATCTCAGTTCAATGGAGCTTACTTCCAAGTAAGTGTAGATAGGATTGTGGCCTGAAATTTATCAGGACAAACATGGTGAGAAGGAAAATCAAACCTCTTAATATTTGGTAAATGGGGGGTAGGGAAAAGGTTTTATATTCCATTTGTACTTTCTACAGCTTTCCAAAATTCATTTCAATTTTCAAGAGAGTTCTGCATCAAAGCACAGTCATACCATAAGTGGCCATAAATCAGGAAGCAGCACACTTACCGTCCAATTCTAATCTTGTATACTCAGAAGTAAGTCCCGTTGAGTTCAGTGGGGCTCATTCCCAGGTAAGAGGGGTTAGGACTGCAGCCTCTGTTTGAAAATGGTCCACAACTGTTAACAATGTAAACAAATATCCCACATTCTGTCATTTTGACAGTCAATTGAAAAGGGGATCAAAGTGTATGATCTAGACAAAGTTTAAGTATTTTTCAGAGCTATTGATTTAAAAAGGAGAGGGCTTACCCTTTATTCTTACTACAATAGACATCTAGAGCTTTTGGCTTGATTAGGGCCTAATTTAGTAAGGTTTCTCTTGATTAAATGGAGTAAACATTGTGTTGTTCTAAAAGTAGTATGTATTGGAATGCATTTGAAAGAGCTCCCATACTAAAGGTAGATTTATCATTGCCTTCTTCATAACGCAAAGAAGATAGAAAATGTTTTTAACACATTTTAAATGAACAGAAAATATTTTTTTAAAAAAATTAAAAAGGAATAGAATGGACATGTCTGCATATCACACTAACCTAGGGGTCATGATTTATTTCCTCCAACTGTGAGCAGAAAAGAGTGGAGAGGAGTGAAGCAGGCGAGATTCACTCATGCCAGGTAAGCAAGTTTATGGGAATGCAGTCAATATCTTGCACTGTGAAAAGTTTTTTATCAGAATAAGGAAGGGTCTATGTACTGGGACTTAAATAGGGTTTATTTACCTTAGAACCTTGTTAACACAGGGATGTATGCAGATGATTCCGCAGGGCATACAAATATCATTGGCATGCAAGCCATTGTTCCTCTGCTGAATGCCTTCCCCTTTACCAAAGCACAAACCCTGATCTGGCACTTGATAGCTGTTAGTAGCTTGATTACTGTTCAAATGCAACTAAGAATGCAGGAGAAGGAAACCTTCTTCAGCTACCCCTGCTCACAATTCAACCATCCGATAAGGAAGTCTCTTCACTTCAGACATATTATTCCAACATTTGATGTGTTCAGTCCTTTTACAAGATTCTAAGAAGTAATAGCTGAGGTCCATCCCACCAGAAACATGCCTTCCTCCCCAGCCATTGAATTCTTTAAAAAAACATCTGGATTTGTCTCATGACTGCACTGCAGAGTTGCCACCAAATTTCACTTACACTGAAGACGTTGAAATACAGTAAGACTTTGAGAAAATATTAGAGATTTCTGCTTGAGTAGAACACCAGTAAAATAGGAAGGAAGACATTGTTCTTTATGAACGGCTTAGCAGGCTTTTTGGTCAAAATGCAGCACAAAAACAAATTATGACATATAATGTGAGAAGCGACAGGGAAAGGGGGTGTTGAACCCTCCTCTGCCTGACATGTTTCCTCCATCATCCCTTCTCCCAGACCTTTTCCCCCTCAGCTCCTTTTCTTGTTTCTGGCTTCAAGAACCCATCTGAAATAAAGGTGGCTGGATGTGGGTGGAAGAATACCCACAATGCCTCTCCCTGCCCACCAGATGATTTCTGCTGGAAAACACCTCACCCCTCCATTTTACTACTGCTTGGCAGTGGCACACATGCAAGGCAATGGGTCATGCGCTCTAAGGAATGCATGGGAAGCAAAAAGAAATTGCCCAAAGCATTCTTTACATCTGTACATTGCCACCAAGTTTAGGCTCCAGCAAAACATTGAGGCAAATGTGGAAGTTTGTGCTCAGGCTAAACTTCCAAGCAATTTTTCAGGGAACCTGAGTTTTGACTAGACTAGCAATATTCCATAAAAAGAGAGGAGGTTACGCATCCCGGTATAGCAGCTTTAGCTGTGGACTCTGCACAGTTAATTCATTACAGTGCAGTCAAATCAGTGAGATGCTGCTGGCCATGTTGCTAATTAGCTAACAGAACTGAGGAAGCTTCTGATAAGCCTGTGTGATAACAAGGCAGGATCATTCTGTCCAACACAGCACAGCATGAAGAGACTCAGAATTATATAACTTGTTTAATCCTGTCACATGCCAAGCAGGTGTGTCATAGACTGGCTGCCTCTTTATACATTTGTATAAAATATACACAGTCAGATAGCTTTAAAATAAATAAGCAAATAAATCTAATAGTCTATATCCAGCAACTGAAATCCCAGACCAGAAGACCATAAGCATCCATAAGAATGATAGCTGCTAATAACACTTGTCTCTCATGTACCTTACAGCACTATTTTCAAAAGTGTTTTTTTTCATATTCTGCCCCAGTTTATCATCATCTCTGAAATATGTGTCCATTCTCTCTTGCTTCCTGCAGTGAAGTGTTCCAGGAATCTTTCATTAAAATACACAGCCGTGATCAAACACTGGTCAGGATTGCACTCCGACTGAGCCATTTGTACTTCCAGTAATAACCTTCTTATTAAAATTACAAATTATTAACATGGGGGTGGGGACTGGAAGCATATAAGCAATGTTTATAAGATAGGATTATTAATATGAAAAAGTCTTAGTTCTGCAGTGGGCCATATTTAGTAGAGTTTGTAATATGACATGTAAATTGCACACCACTGAATTTCCGATTGCAATAAAGGAAGGGCAATTTTCTCAATACCATCTTCTTCTGCTATTCCAATTTGAGGTCAGATAGGATCCAAAAACTGTTAAATCATGATACTGTTTGTGCCCCTCTATAAGAGTTTGCAAGCTGAACATCAGTCTTGTTCAGGGAAAAGGGTAAAATCCAACCAATGGTCACTTTACCACTACAAATTAGGCCATTCAAAGAGAACGCAGAAAAGAGTCTTGGGACACCATAAAGATTAACAGTTAAACATGGCATATACTTTCAAGCACTAGAGCCCATTTCATCAGATGCATCTAATAAAGTGGGCTTGAGTTCACTAAATCTTATGCCACAATAAATCTGTTAATCTTCAAGATGCAAGAAAGTTCTCTTTTTGTGTGTTTGCTATAACAAACACAGCTACAACTGTGAAATTGGCCACTAATAAAAGATGTTATTAGAAGCATTTCAGATCACACAATGATGATTATTACACGAGGTAGGAAAGCAGGGCTGCACATGTTCACCCTGCACCCATCCCCACCCTCTGAGTTCGCCCCTCCCCAATGCTGCCCATGCATTTGGAACCATGTCTGCAGCAGAGCACCCTACTGTATGTGTGTAGGCCAGTGGTTCCCAAACTTTTTCTCCCCATGGACCATTTGAAAATTGCTGAGGGTCTTGGTGGACCACTGAAACATTTTTCTGCCTGTTGCAGCAATTGTAATGCACTGTGCCAGATGCTGTATAATTTTTAATTGTATTGTTGTGTGCCTCCCCCAATCTCTGAGCGGTGAGATTTTGGGGGTCCCTGGTTTTGGTTTCCTTTGGGAAGAAGGTCAGCGGAGACTGCGGTGTCTTTATGAAATATGGTTTGTTTATTTACACACATTCCAACCTGAGCTTAAGGATGGAAGGGTTCCATGCATCAGCAGTCTAATACCCAGCTTTTCCATCTGGGTGCAGGTGCATCCTATAGCCATGATGCAGAGGGATAACCTCTCTGAATGCCTGCAGCCCCAGCCATTCTCTAGAACACACTAAAAACCTAAGGCTCCGGGGGGGGGGGGAATGCTCTCCTGAAGAGTTCCAGTAACAAAAGGATCTTCCTGGCCCATTTCACCAGTTGCCGGGGCAACCGAAAGGCCCATCATCTTACCTGGCCACTCCATTTGATTAACAAAGGAGATTCATCTGGCTAGCAGAGCCAGACCCCAGGGCATAGGATTCCAGATCAGAGGCTGGAAAGGGAACCCACAGGAATCATTCATCCCAACCCCCGCATGCTCATAACAGTATTTTAGTTGCTTCTTTTATTTCTTATATAGAAATAAATTGCATAGAATTTAGACTGTAATACAATAAAATACAATATAAGAAAAGAAGCAGTGAAAATACAATTAAAATTAATATGAATATTTAATGCAGACATGCTATGGACCACCTGAATGAAGCTTGTGGGCCACTGGTGGGCCACAGACCACAGACTGGGAACCCCTGGTGTAGATGGAACCCTGTGGGATGGAACCCTGTGTGTGTCTTGAATGCCCGAATAAGGTTTTTTATCTGTATTTCATTTGGGATCAACATGATATGAGCATTCAATAAGGCAGATATATTCCTCTCTTTTTAATTAATTGAGTTTAATTCATTTACTCCTCCTTGATTTGGTTCTCAGAAGACTTATCACAGACTGGGAACCAAACCACACATCTAGTTCCATGCATACAAGGGGGCTTTAGGTTTGTATTTCAAGTCTATTATGTTGCCTGGGGAACTGCTAGTGAAACTGAAGAGGCTTTCAAAAGCAGCTCATGAAATGGCATAGGGACCTGTTATTAAAACAGTCAAAAATCCCATTGAGTATACCAAAGTTCTTGAAAATACCGAAGAGCACTTTTTGTCCACGTATTGGAACTGCACTCCATGCTTAAGGGATCTCTCTCAGTACTATTTAAGCTTCATGTAGCATTTAGCAATTTTGTTGTTATTCGTGCCATCAAGATAGTTAAATCATGGAATCCTGCCAGATTTGAGACATGGCCAAGTAATCCTGTATTTATCTGTGCCTTTTATTCTAGATGAATCAGCCTTGAATTAGCGTTAATTTTTCTTAGAAAAGTCACTTCATGGCTTTTAAATGCATGCTGGAAAAATGTCACCCTTCTGCTACACAGTAACCGAACTGGAAATGGATTTGCTGTTAGGAATACGGAAGAATATTCATTGTCTGGATCCCATAGCCAAATCTGTTATTTCCACTTCTGCACCCTGAACTTTTCTGCTGGAAGATCTAGCAGCTAGCCCATTATACTATTTAATTCTGCCAGAGAGGCACTACTACATAAGAAGCATCATAATTATTGTAACAGAAGTAATATTTTTGTATCAAAATGATTTTTAAGAGATTTGTGACTCACATGGCTCTGTCTTCTTTACTACTGTAATTACAGTATTGGCAGAGTTGCAAGAATATAGTGCAAGCTTCTGGATTTTATAAATTGGTGCCCATGGGTTTTAATCTTGATACATGTGCAAAATAAAAGGAGTCACTATTTTCTCATTATCTGTGGCCTGCCTAATCAAAATTAAGAGTACAAGAGGATACAAAGGATGTACCTTTCCAATGCTAAGATGTTTCATGCCTCTTTCACACATGCTGATGTCACAGCTATAGTTTAGTTTCTATAATAGCCTACTCTTTAAGGAAGAGAACATATTAATTGACCAGTGAACTAAATTTCTAACTGCTACATTTGTACACCGACCTTTTCAGTTCTACCAATGGTGTAACCAATAAAAAGGCACTCTCACTTTCACAAAGTTTCTCATTATGAAGCTATCAGTTTGGCCAGGATAGGCCACAACTATCCTAATAGATTTTGTGCTGATCCAGGTGATTCTGTGTTGTCCAAAGGGGAGGGGGCATCCTTATCCTGCACATGTTTACTTTGAAGTAAGCTAGAGTTAAATAGTACATACTTATAGGTAATGGTGCATTGGATTGCAGCCTCAAATAGCAATCAGGAGCTGAGCAGTTATAGATGATCATTTGGCAAATACAATATTAATGTACATTGCTCCAATTTTCCAGCGAATACTGCAGTAGAAAAGAAAAAGTCACAGAGTTAGTATTGAAAGCAAATGCTAATTAATTCATGCCATTTTTCAGTGAGTTATACAGAGAACACCTTCCTGCTATTCTGTGGAATAAATTATCTGACAACCAATGGTTAAGAGTCATGAAATTTCCTGCAGTAAATTTATTATTTATTATGTCCTTGAACGAGTGGTTGCAGGCCAGCTCCAGACACTCTTGGATGAGACCGATTATCTGGATCCATTTCAGTCGGGTTTCAGGCCTCGTTTTGGCACAGAAACAGCCTTGGTCGCCTTGTATGATGACCTTTCTCGGGAGACAGACAGGGGGAGTGTGACTCTGCTGATTCTCCTTGATCTTTCAGCAGCTTTCGATACCATTGACCATGGTATCCTTCTGGGAAGACTGGCTGAGTTGGGAGTGGGAGGTACTGCATTGCAGTGGTTCTGCTCCTACTTGGCAGATCACCTCCAGAAGGTGGTGCTTGGGAAACATTGCTCAGCACCCTGGACTCTCCAGTATGGGGTTCCACAGGGGTCATTTCTGTCCCCCATGCTGTTCAACATCTACATGAAACCGTTGGTTGCGGTCATCCGGAGCTTTGGAGTGCATTGCCATCAGTATGCTGATGACACGCAGCTCAATTTCTCCTTCTCATCCTCTTCAGGTGAAGCTGTCAATGAACCGGTACCTGCCTGCGACAATAGACTGGATGAGGGCTAATAAACTGAGGCTCAATCCAGACAAGACTGAGATGCTGCTAGTGGGTGGTTCTTCTGACCAGATGGTGGATGTCCAACCTGTCCTGGATGGGGTTGCACTCCCCCTGAAGGAGCAGGTTCGTAGCTTGGGGGTTCTCCTAGAATCATCTCTGTCACTTGAGGCTCAGGTAGCCTCGGTAGCACGGAGTGCCTTCTACCAACTTCGGTTGGTGGCCCAACTATGTCCCTATCTGGACAGGGATAACCTGGCTTCAGTTGTCCATGCTCTGGTAACCTCCAAATTAGATTACTGCAATGCATTCTATGTGGGGCTGCCTTTGAAGACAGTTCGGAAACTGCAGCTGGTGCAAAATGCAGTGGCCAGATTGGTAACAGGGACCAGATGGTCCAAACATATAAAACCGATTCTGGCCTGCTCGCACTGGCTGCCTGTATGTTTCCGAGCTCGATTCAAGGTGCTGGTTTTGACCCATAAAGCCTTACACGGCTTGGGGCCACGGTACCTGATGGAACGCCTCTCCCAATACAAACCCACCCACACATTACGGTCAAGATCAAAGGCCCTCCTCCGGGTGCCTACTCGGAGGGTAGCTGGGAGTCTGGCAACAAGGGAGAGGGCCTTCTCAGTGGTGGCCCGCAAATTATGGAATGATTTTCCTGACAAGGTGCGCCTGGCACCAACGCTGTTATCTTTTCAGCGCCAGGTCAAGACTTTCCTCTTCTCCCAGGCATTTTAGCATGTGTTTTATACTGTTTAAATTTTTAAATTGTGTTTTAAAATGTTTTTATAAGATCTGTCTTAAATTGTATTTGTTTTAATGTTTTTAGTTACTGTAAACCGCCCAGAGAGCTTCGGCTATGGGGCAGTATACAAGTATAATAAAATATATAAATAATAATAAATAAATAAATTTCACAGCATTTATTTCCAATTAGCCTATTGTGTTTGTCAGAATGCCAATTAGGTTTTTTAAAAAAACAAAATTCTCACAATTATATTCCACACTGAACAAATTATTGGTTAAAACTGTGTTTGAGAATTACACTTAGACCTAATGGATCCCACATGGTGAATGACAAGAGGACAATACGAAGGAAATCATAACCAGGAGCATAGTCCACTGGGAACTGCTGTTGTACAGCTCCCGCTCATTTACATGGGGCATGAACAGGAGTACTTCCCAGTAGATGGAAAGGCAATGTCAGGCAAGTCGGGGGAAACTCTTGTTCACTGTACTCTTCTGGCCTGATCATGCAGTGTGACTTCACAGCCCACAGAAAACTCTGCGAGTGGCTTTGACTTGCTGCATGTGCATATTGTATGAATGATACAACACCCATACCCTTACATATTTATTACTTACAGGACCAAAACAGGGTGACTGTCAAGACTTAAGAAAAACAGGATATTTAACCAGCTTTCGCATGGATACTCAACCTCTTTATTTAGGAACTAGGCAGAAAGGAATGCCTGGGGCTCCAAAAGAGTCAGGTATATAACTTGTATAATTCTAGGCACACCATCTTTAATTATTCCCCCTTTGCTTTCCAAACTATTGTTCATAGCCTCCTCTGTACTTCCCCACATACACAAAAAAACCCCTCTGAAGCATCATGGTTGCAGACAGGAGGCGGCTTTGGCAGGTGACGGAGTTTCTAAATAACATGCCAGGTCAAGATAATGTTAACACTTGAAAACAAAAGTAAGGCATCCTGAGGGGGATGAAACCCACAATAAAAATTCAGGCATGTGAGAAAATATTGTTGTTGTTGTTATGTGCCTCCAAGTCGACCACGACTTATGGTGACCCTATGAATCAGCGACCTCCACGAGCATCTGTCATGAACCACCTTGTTCAGATCTTGTAAGTTCAGGTCTGTGGCTTCTTTTATGGAATCAATCCATCTCTTGTTTGGCCTTCCTCTTTTTCTACTCCCTGCTGTTTTTCCCAGCATTATTATCTTCTCTAATGAATCATGTCTTCTCATGATGTGTCCAAAGTATGATAACCTCAGTTTCATCATTTTAGCTTCTAGTGATAGTTCTGGTTTAATTTGTTCTAACACCCAATTATTTGTCTTTACGGCAGTCCATGGTATCCGCAAATATAAGAAGCGCAAAATAGCACTCTAGATTAGTAGATTGAAAACTCATAAAGAAAGCAGGTGTGCATACTGGAATGTCAGACAGGGGAGTGGAATCGGAGGCCTGGGGGCCAAATGCAGCCCTCCAGGACTCTCCCAGGCCACTCCTCTTACCAGCCCTTCTCCATACCCTCCTTGGGCCTTGGGTGCTTTTGCCTAGCAGGAATATTCAGAATGTGATACTGCCTCTTTCTTGTCTGGAGGGAGAGGGAAGTATGCATGTCTGACTTTTGCATGGCTGAAATGTAGCCTACTATGCAAAGGTAAGACTCGCATTCGTTCCTTCACCTCTTATTCCACCCACCACTGGCATGTATCCTCTGGCAGGTTGCCCATAAGGGAATGTGGCCCTTGGGCTGATAAAGGATCCCCAGCCCTGGTGCAGAACATCATATATTATCATCACAAATGCATCTATTTCACTGAATACACACTACTAGAAAGCTGCAGCCAAGAACAAAATATAGACCAGTTTAAAACAGATACCAGGTCAAGCTGGAACTGACCAGAGAATTATCTCCTTCCTAGTACAGTAATAGCTTAGGCTCATTTCTAAGCTTGCACTCTCTTATAAAGTGGAGTAACTTTTAAACCAGAATGAGTTAGCTGAGCTGTGAATGCATTTTCTTGTAATTATCACAGCAGCAAGCCAAGAAGATTAGCCAGAGTTTTTAATTTAGATCATTATAAGAAACTTACTTATCTAGGTCTCTAATGAAATATAGTCCCATGTATGAAAAAAAGAAAGAAAATTCCTTCATATATTTAATCAATGATTCCTACTTTTACTCATCAAGAAGAATTACTGTGAGCCACCATGGTGGGCTGAATAAGGGCTGCATACTCATTGACATTTGCTAAAATTGATCTGTGATCAATATGGACTATAATTCTCCCATACTCTGCTTTTGAGTCAGAGTGCAGGAGTAGTAAGTGAATTCATTAACCAGCAGCCTTTTCAGAGCACTTCCATTCATTAAATTGTGAAAACAGTGTTATGCCAAGTTCCTTATACTGATTTAAGGAAGAATTTTTGAAAGAATATAGAGTTGTCACTTTGAACATCAAGCAAGTTTATACCCACAATAGTTGACATATAACTAGTCTGGTGTTTCCTGATCTGTTTATAGCTCTGTAGTGGTGATTGTGGCAGAGCCAAACAAAGAGGGGGGGGGCTATTTGACAAAAAGTCATGCCCCATGAAACGTACATGTACACACTTTGATGGTTTTCTCAGAGCCTTGAAAATTCAGGCAGAAATGCACATTTAGAATATGGACAGGAAGCATTTCCTTCACTCTGATATGACTTTGTAATATCATATAGCCAAATCTGATTGGCTTAATGTCATCCTTAGGATCCCTGTTCAGGAAGCCTATTCAGAATAAAAGCAATGCTTCTTAACCTCTGATTTGACTTTCTGATGTCCACATCCTACTGGTGACAGTTTGACTCATAATATAATGTACTCCTGCTTTTTTAATCTGTTTCTTTCTGAGTGTTTCCTAATTAGGAAAATATGATTTTATAACTGAAGAAATTCTTCCCAGGGCCGGCTCCAGGAATGCTGGGGCCCTTGGGCATCAGCTTGCCCTGGGCCCCGGCATGTGTGTGTGCGTGTGTGTGCACGCGCGTGCGCATGTGCGCACACACACGGTCCCCCCACCTACCTGTCTGCTGTCTTTTACCATTGCCCTTAACAAAGATGGTGGTCATGTTTTCCCTAAGGGGATGATGCCTCCGCCGCCATCTTTGTTGATGGCACGCATGTGTGCTACGTGCGCATATCTCTGCCATCAACTAAGATGGCGGCAGGGGCTTCAGTACCTTAGGAAAACCATGGCCACCATCTTCGTTAAGGGCAATGGTAAAAGACAGCAGACAGGTAGGTAGGGGGCATGGGGGGCCGCGGATCACGGAAGGGGAGCAGAGGGGCGGCTGAGGGGCCCCCTGTAGCTCCAGGGGCCATCGGGCCAGTGCCCCACCTGGCCGCCCTTTAGAACCAGCCCTGTCTATCACACTTCACTAGCTATTGCACAATGAGGAAGAGTTTATGCTGCTTTACCATGCTATTGTTTCAAAGACAAAATTCCATCTTATACAGGACATTCTGATAGCAATTTCAGAATCCCAGTATTACCAACCATGGATGTGAGCAATGTCTTCCTTGCAACTGAGGACACATTAGATTGGCAGTTATTACACTGAGCGTCCTTCTACTTAGTGCTTTTTTTAGCACTGCTAGGGATGGCAGGGAAATTAAGTTAGGTTTACATTTAATGCCAATCTACCTAATTCACACTTCCCAAAACAATATACAAACTGAAACACAGCTTTCCTTCAAAATCCACAGTTATTTATTTTATTGTATTTACTTCTCTGAATTTTGTGATGCAGTTCTCCAACCAAAAATTGTGTACAAAAATGAATGTGTTAGGGGGAAGTGTGCATAAAAATGCATATTTAGTGAAAATAACAAAAATACATCATATTAGGGGGATTTGCTAGCAAAAATGTGCATATTAGGAGAAATACCCACTATAATGCAAATGAATTGCTGAAGAATTATATGTATATTAGGAGAAAGGTGCACAATAGCCTGGCTTTAGCCTGGCAATTTAGGATTGATTCCTGCAATACATTCTACATTGGGCTACCTATGAAGATGTTTCAGAAAATACAACTAGTGAAGAATTTAGCGGTCAGATTACAGACCTTGACTTGTCGGTCTGAATATATATAAAAGTCCACTTCTGACTGGACTGCACTGGCTGCCAATTTGTTTTCAAGAACAATTCAAGGCTTAACCATAAAGCCTTGCTCGGCTCAGAATCCCAGTCCCTCATGGAACACTTTTCTCCATACGAACCTACCCAGATCCTGAGATCAACATCGTAGATCCTAACAACTTAGAGAATGTTCAGGGGGTGGCAGTGAGAGAATGGGCCTTTTTTGTGGTAGCCCCCTGATGATGGAATGCTCTCCCCAAGGAAGCTCATCTGGTGCCAACTTTGTTATCTTTCTGATGACAGGAAAAAAAGTGTATTCTCCCAGGCATTTGGATAGCACTGGTGATCAGGCTGCTGAAAGCTTCTGTTGTTTGGCCTGTGTGGAGGGAGTGGGTATTTTGTGCTGTTTTAGATTACTTTTTTCTTTAGATGAATACTTTTCGTATTTTATATTTTTATTGAGTTTGTTTTGTATTTTGTGGTTTGCATTTTATTATTATAAATTATTTTGGAAAATTATTCTGAATATGTGAAGTGATATAGAAATATAATTAACTAATTAATTGTTTACCATGTGGCATAGCTGATTGCATGAACAGGCTGCATAACAGTACCAATCCACTGATACGAATGTGTCGTGGTAACTCTCAATACACTGAGGTGGTTTAGACTCTCACATGTTATGGCTGGTATGAAGAATTACTACCACATGGAAACATTTCTCACAGCTTCCACACAGGTGTCAAAGCATGGAAATAATCCAATAATTACTGCCAAGCAGGAAGGTGTGTGCCCTAAAATTTGTGTTGATTGCCAAAATAGGGGCTTGGGGGTCAATGAAGCAATCCCCTATACCTTTCAACTTTATTGTTTTCCTAGGTCCTGTTTTACCACATGCACACATGGCATACACATATTAGAACATTGGTACATGTGGTTCATACATTTCTTTCTACATGGAAGTACTATCTGTGCAGAAAAAATGCCTTTGAAGTAATCCTAACTCTCATTTGCAATGTAATGTTCATAATATTTGACTGAGTCAGAAGTGGCTCCCACTTACGCTGAGTCAGTAGAGTTCCACTAGTGTCATTACAGCTGTTTACAAAGGATGCTGCAGGAAAATACAAGGATGAACAGAAAGATCCCCTGAAAACCAATAGACTTATAAGTAAGGGAATCTTCAACACCTTAGACTGACTTCACCCACAGGACTTTTGACCAAGGATATTAGCACATCTCATCATGGTGCGATCAAGGCAGACATGCATTTAAAGCAAAGATTTTAGCCAGCTATTGTACTTGAATTGAACTGTGATTCACTGTAAGGGTGACAGAAGCAGGCCCTTCTGTAAGGACAATACATGCTTACTTTAATGATTACCTTTCATTCCTCTTCATTGCCTTGGCCTAAGAGTTAATGACAAATTGTCAGCTCTGTTTTTTATGGTATAGCTGTGTGGATTTTTACAAGCATATGGATATGGGAGCAGAGAGAGGTAGTGTTAACACAGATGATTAGAACTGAATTCACAGCTACATCTGCAGATGCATATCACCCTCAGGCAGCTGCATCTCAACTGCTCTTCCTTTCATTTTCCAGTGCAAATAAACTTTTTTTTGTTACAGACCAAAGCCTTTTCAGTTATGTGTCAAAGCCAAGCATTCCACCGCACTTACCCTTGAACAGAGAATCCAGGTGGCCAAGTTGAATTGCCCTGGCCCTGGATAGGTGCCAGAAAGCCATTTAAGGCTGCCAGATTATGCAGCAAAAAGTCCCCGGGAGAGGATGCCAAAATGCCCTTTCCACAAATTATCTGGAAAAGAGCAAATGCTTCAGACCTCACCAACATTCTTCTAATATTTGAAGAGTCTCTGGCATCTACTTATACTTGCAGCTGCTTTCCACTTTAAGCATCATTTGTAGTTCACCCAGCAGCTTACTGACTCAACCCAATCGAAAAAATCACACCTGCTAGGGATATCTTTCCCCTAGAAGCAGCAGAAGTCATGATTTGTTGTTCAGTGGCTGTTCTCAGAGACAACTTCCAGAGCAACATCACTCTGAGTATGAAGAGATGACACACCTTCTTTTATCATCCACATGCCTGTAATAAAAAATGGGAGCGAGGGAGAGAGATGTTAGATCCAATGCTAAAAAGTTGGTACACAAAACATAATGGAGCAAAAAAATAAAGTCAGCTGGTAATGCAAGCTTCGTGTTGAAGCACAAGACAGAAACAGTCCATCCTTTGAATAACCCAGGCAAATGAGACGAGGGGTTACCTGGCTGCAACCCCCCAACTATAAAATACAGCAGCTTTTAGTAAAAATCATAGAGATGGAAAGGACTTATAAGGCCATCAAGTCCAACCCCCTACTCAATGCAGGAATCCAAATCAAAGCATACCGACAGGTGGCTGTCCAGCTGCTTCTTGAATGCCTCCAGTGTTGGAAAACCCACCATCTTCCTAGGTAATTGGTTCTATTGTTGTATTCCTCTAACAGTTAGGAAGTTTGTCCTGATGTTCAGCTGAAATCTGGCTTACTGCGACTTGAACCAATTATTCCATGTCCTGCACTCTGGGATGATCAAGAAGAGATCCTAGCCCTCCTCTGTGTGACAACCTTTCAAGTACTTGAAGAGTGCTATCATATCTCCTTTAAGTCTTCCCTTCTCAAGGCTAGACATGCCCAGTTCTTTCAGTCTCTCCTCATACAGCTTTGTTTCCAATCCCCTGATCATCTTCGTTGCCCTCCTCTGAACCCTTTCCAGTTTGTCTGCATCCTTCTTAAAGTGCAGTGTCCAGACATGGACATAGTACTCAAGATGAGGCCTAATCAGTGCTGCACAGAGGAGAACCAATGCCTCACGTGATTTGGAAACTATACTTCTGTTAATGCAGCCTAAAAGAGCATTTGCCTTTTTTGCAGCCATATCACACTGTTGGCTCATACTCAGATCAACAACAATCCCAAGATCCTTCTCGCATGTAGCATTACTGAGCCAAGTATCCTTGATCTTATAACTGTGCATTTGGTTTCTTTTTCCTAGGTGTAGACCTTTACACTTATCCTTGTCAAATTTTACTCTGTTGTTTTTAGCCTAATGCTCCAGACTATCAATATCACTTTGAATTTTGTTTCTGTCTTCCAAGGTATTAGCTATTCCTCAAAATTTTGTATCATCTGCAAATTTGATAAGCATTCCCTGCATCTCCTCATCCAAGTCATTAATAAAAATGTTGAAGAGCACTGAGCCCAGGACCGAGCCCTGTGGTACCCCACACATTACCTTCTCCCAGTTTGAGAAGGAACCATTGATAAGTACTCTTTGAGTAAGATTCTTTAGCCAACTGTGGATCCAACTGATAGTTGTTCCATCCAGCCCACATTTAGCTAGCTTGCTAATCAGAATATAAGGGGGCACTTTGTCAAACGTTTTGCTGAAGCTGAGATGTATTATGTCCACAGCATTCCCACAGCCTACCAGGGAGGTTAACTGATCAAGCGATAAGATTAGTCTGGCAGGATTTGTTATTGATAAATCCATGTTGGCTTCTAGTAATCACTGCATTGTTTTCAAGGTGCTTACAGACTGACTGCTTTATAATCAGCTCCAGAATTTTCCCAGGGATCGACATCAGGCTGACTGGTCAATAGTTCCCAGGTTCCTACTTTTTGCCCTTTTTGAAGATAGGGACAACATTAGCCCTCCTCTAGTCATCGAGCAGTTCAGTCATCCTCCACAATTTCATAAAGATAATAGACAGTGGTTCCAAGAGTTCTTCAGCCAGTTCCTTCAATACTCTAGGATACAGCTCATCAAGCCCTGCAGATTTGAACTCACTCAAAGTGATTACATAGTAGGCCAAACTGACTTCACTGAGTAAACATGCATAGCTTGGGATAGCACTGCACTGAACATTCTCTTTCCTTCAAAAATTGTGCATGTTGGGTCCTCATTTTCTCTATATATGGCACAATATAATATGTTCATAGCTATATTTCTTATATAGGCTAATCCTTTAGCCAAATGCCTAGAAACCTACACAGAAATTACTGGACTATGGAACCATGGCTTAAGCCCTGCTGGATCAAACCAAGTCTATTTAGTCCAGCATCCAATTTCCCACAATGGCCAACCAGATACCTATGGGAAACCCAAAATCAAAGAGATAGGCAATAGCCCTCTCCTGCTGTTGACTGGTATTCAAAAGCATGCTGCTTCTGATCCTAGGGATAGCGCAGAGCCATTCTGATTGGCAACTACTGATAGCCTTCTCCTCCATGAGTTTGTATAAAGACATAAGAAGAATTCTAACCAGGAACTTGGTAGCTCCCACAAAATCCTGAGAATCTATTTTGTCAGCTGAAATAAAAAATGAATGAACTTTTGGTCCTCAGTACTCTGGAGGCAAGCCTGAAAGTGAGGAAGGGAGTGGGGGGAACTGAATGAGTTACTACCAGGTTCAGATCTAGAAAATATTAGTCGTGGATCCAAAAAGATGACCAAACATGACTGTTCATGATGTCTGTCATTTTCTAGCAAAGATCAATCTATGAATAAATATGGTAGTAATAAATGGATTGGCCACAGGATAGGGAATTAAGGCTACAATCCTAACTTCACTCACCTGAGAGTAAGCCCCACTGAATTCAGTAGGACATACTTCTGAACAGACACGGTTAGGATTGCAACCTAAGGCTGCAATAATACACACTTACCTGAGAGTAAGTCCCATTGAATCCTATGGAGCTTACTTCTGAGTAGATACAGAGCTTTGCAAAAGTAATCGGACCTCTGACCAATGCTCTCATATTACTGAATTACAAATTGTACATTGTAATTTCATTCTGTATGATATTTTATTTTGAAACACTGAAACTCAAAATCAATTATTGTAAGGTGACATTGGTTTTATATTGGGAAATGTTTGTAAGAAACATAAAAAAACTGAAACAAGTTACTTGCAGAAGTATTCAACCCCCACACATTAATATTTGGTAGAGCCACCTTTCGCTGCAATAATAGCTTTTAAGACTTTTGGGGTAGGTATGTACCAGCTTTGCACACCGTGTCAGAGGGATTTTGGCCCATTCTTCTTGGCAGTTTCGCTCCAGGTCGTTCAGGTTGGTTGGACGTTGCTTGTGAACCGCAATTTTCAGAGAGTGCCACAGATTCTCAATGGGATTGAGATCAGGACTTTGACTGGGCCACTGTAGGACATTCACCTTTTTGTTCTTGAGCCACTCCAGTGTTGCTTTGGCTTGTGCTTGAGATCCTTGTCCTGCTGAAAAGTGAATTTCCTCCCAAGCTTCAGTTTTTTAGTGGACTGAAGCAGGTTCTCTTGCAGTATTTTCCCTGTATTTTGCTCCATCCATTCTTCCTTCAATTTTAACCAGATGCCCAGTCCCTGCTGATGAGAAGCATCCCCACAGCATGATGCTGCCACCACCATACTTTGCTGTAGGGATGGAGTGTCTTGAGACATCGGCAGTTTTAGGTTGCCACACATAGCGCTTTGAGGTTTGGCCAAAAAGCTCTATCTTAGTCTCATCTAGGGTTGCCAGGTTCAGGGCCTGAGACTGATCCTGTATCTTTAGGAGAAGAGAAAGTCAGCCAAGTGCAGATGTTCAACATTGTAATGGGGAAAACCACAAGATGGAATTCTCCCTTCCCCTTGCACAACTTTTGAAGATACAGAAGACCTCTTGGAGGCCAGGCCTGGCAACCAAGAGGTCTTCTGTATCTTTAAAATCACTCCAGCCACTAAACTCTGTAGCTCTTTCAAAGTAATTGTTGGCCTGTCTGTGGCTTCTCTCACAAGTCTCCTTCTGGTTCGAGCGCTGACTTTTGAGATACAACCTTTTCTTGGCAGTCCCTGGGTGGTGTGATGCAGCTTCCACTTCCTGATTATTGATCCAACTGTGCTCACTAGGATATCCAAAGACTTGGATATTATTTTGTACCCTTTTCCTAATTATGCATTTGTATTATATTATTTCTCACTTCTGTCGAATGCTGTTTGGTCTTTATTTTCTTTCAGATCCACAGCCTGACCAATGATCCTTCAACAGTGGGGGTTTTATCCTGACAACGTGACAGCAACTTTAATGGTTCACAGGTGGAGGCCAATGGTAAGGTAATTGTGTCATCGATAGGGCAATTTCTTTCATCTGTATAAACTGGGAGCTTCCACAGCACAGGGGTTGAATACTTATGCACGCAACATATTTCAATTTTTTATGTTTCCCAACATAAAACCAATGTCACCTTACAACAACTGATTTTGAGTTTCAGTGTTTCAAAATAAAATATCATACATACCGAAATTACAATGTACCATTTGTAATTCAGTAGTATGAGAGCATTGGTCAGGGGGCTGATTACTTTTGCAAGGCACTGTATGTATTGAATTGTAGCTGAAGTCCCAAGCTTCTTTCCCCACCCTACCCCAACCAAAGGGCTATTAATACCAGCAAAATTGATAACGCTAAACATCAATTTGGTAGACCATAGACATCCTGGTTCACAGTCCATTGTTCCACATGGGCATATGTAGATAGTAAAGATCTGAGTAAAAATCTATATATCCAGTATAAGACATATACTCAGTAGGTTTCTATAGAGACATGTGCCTTCTCATTGCTTTATATTTTATGGTATTTCAGTAACAACAAAACTTTGGGGGGTATTGATATTGTTCCATGTTTCTGGACACTTACTTGTGCAATTAAAAATTCTCCTGTGCAAGCCACACTGAAATTGAATCTATCTGTGCAAGTATAGTACTAATTATGTAGCTTATAATACAGTATTCATTTCAGTGGGGCTTGCAGAGAAGAACTTCCCACTGATTTGTGCCCACTGGTTCCAGATTATCAATAAGCTAGTGACAACATGCATCACCCTTGCATGCAAAACCAATAAACAACAGTTGTAAAGCAGTAGTAGTGCACTTGGTAGGGCAGAAGAGAAGAGCCGCCCACTTGACCCTGGCATTGCTGCTGTTTACCTGAAAGGGGCTGGGGCGGGGCAACAAGATCAGGGGTGTATGGGTGAGAGTGCTGGATTGGCAGCAGCAGTCTGGCCAGTGTACCTGCACAACCCAATTTCAGTTCTGCCCTGCCCCAGCCCTGTCTAGGTAGGCAACAGTGATGATGGTGCTGGGAGGGCAACTCTACCCCACCACACATACCGCTACTGTTGCAAAGTTAACATAGTTTGCCCTCCAGCCAGAAACTCTGGTATTCTCCCTACTTGCCCGTATATGTTAACTGCTTTCAGTGGGGGGAAACTGCACACTCCGACATACTTCCACTGGAAAGTGAAAACCAACCAGGTCCTGAGACCTGAGTTTGACCCTGATCTCCAGGTCACAATGAATTCTTGCATGTAAACACAACCAAGAAAAACGGTATATCCAGCAGCACTTTGAATTTCCGAATAAAAGACAGGCTGCTAAGTTGTACCAGGGCCAGTTTTTGATGATGTTTTTCAGACAAATTCAGGCTTTTCTTACTTTTTAAAAACTACTGGTTGAAAAAGATTCTAGGTTCCCTTTTATCATAGGCAGGGGTGAGTGGGGCGAGATAAAAGTGAAGTGCTACATTTTCTAACCACCTGTGAGCTCATGAAAAAGACTCAGACTTGAAAGGAAAACACACAGAGGTGCTTAACCAAAACAGAAAGAATATATCTTGAATCACCACAAAAATAATTTCTCTTCTAATGTGGGGAGATTACTCACAAGAACTGGCAGCTATGCAAATAACCTTCACAGCCTTTGGGGTTTTTTTCCCCTCCACAACAGATTTCAAAGAGGGAGTTTGATTTCAGGGGGGAAAAGAGGGAGAGAGAAAGAGTCCAACATGACTCAAAAGCAGAAAATTGCAGGATGTTATTTATTTACAAAGCTTACTTCAGATTTTTTATATCCAGTGCTACATTTTGCATGCCAAGACCTAGGGCACACTGAAGATTGGCATTTAGATCCATTTCCACTCTCAGGTAGGGCAAGGTCAGGCATCCTGTTCAGCACCAAGAACTACTTTGGATAAGCATATCAAAACTTAAAGGGCTGCAGTTATATTTGCATATTTTAGTTGCAACTTGCATGTATTTATCATACATATCATCTTTCATTTACCTGATGTATGTCAGCCTAGCACTTTTATTTCAAATACTAAAAACTGGTGGTTGCTTACATACCTATAATTCTTCCTAGCCATCAATTGAATTGCCATAGTGTTCTTCCAAGGATAGAAGCATTAGCAATACAAGATTTGACAAATTGTATGGCTTGCAAATCTTAAAAAAAAAATCCCTTCTTCCAAATCTATCTGAAACTATCTTTTAATATAAATATGATATTATAAAACAACTATCTGAGACTTTTTTGTTTGCCTCCTTGTTTTTCCAATTGTTGTTGTTGTTACCCACCCTTCACCCAGAGGTCCCAGGGCGGGTTACAATAACTTTAAAACACATAATTAAAACAGTTTAAAAACAACCTAAACAACATAGCAGAAAATAGGGTGAGTCCTAAAAATATACATCTCAGGTGTCAAAGGCCAAGATAAAGAGGTGCATCTTCAGCATTCGCCAAAAGTTGTACAATGAAGTTGCCAGATGCACCTGGGGAGGGAGTTCCACAGCTTAGGGGCTGCCACAAAGAATGTCCTCTTCCAGGCCACCACCCCTGAGGTTCCAAGGGGGCGGAACTACCAAAAGGGCCTTATCTGTTGATCTCAACACCTGAGAGGGTCTGTAGAGAAGGAGGCAGTCTTTCAGATATTTTGGACCTGAGTAATTTAGGGCTTTAAACACTAATGTGAGGACCTTGAACTGGGCCCAGAAACGAAATAGCAACCACTGCAACTGTTTTAAAACCAGGGTTATATGAGTTGTGAAAGGAACCCCCGACAGTAATAAGGCTACTGCATTTTGGACCAGTTGAAGTTTCCGAGTTGTTTTCAAAGGCAGATCTATCTCTGCAGACAAAAGGACTAGTAACTTCCATTAAAAAAACCTCAGCCCTAATGACAAGTGACAAAAAGCAATAAAGTGTCTTGGGAGCTACATGCAGCTCACATTCTGTAACTTACCCATTCTTGAGATAGAACACTGAGTTTGAGACTAACCTGCACAGCAACATTTTCAATTAGATGTACTGGCTGATGCTGCATTCTTCTGCAATGCTGTGATGGTTTGAACATTTTTCTTAAGTGCAAATTAAGATTTTAGATGTTTAGATGTTTTCTTATTTAATGTACCGTTGAGCTGTACATCCTAGGATCTGAACCAATGAATGGTGGTTTAAAAATGGGTCAAATTAAAATAAATAAGTACTTCGTCATAATATTTTTGATACAACTCTGAAACTCCAAGTGTCTCATGGTCATCTCATATGAAATGTGTTTGCAAACCACTTAATTCTTTATATTCTTTATATATGCACATCTGGACATCTTATTTTTACGTGAGATGCAATAGTGCAATGACTAACCATTCCCACAGCTCCATGGTAACTGACCCTGAGAGTCAATGTGACCACACATTTTATAAAATTCAATATAACATGACATATGGCAAGATTTAAATGTATAAACTCCATTCCTTTTCCTCCATACAAAGCTATTCTCCTGCTTTATGTACTATTACATTCTCTGTCATGCAGCAAGATGATGAATGAAGCTTATGCATCTATGGAGGATGGGATAATGAGGGCGGAGCGGGGGGAATGGAGCTTGCCCACTGATATTACATACTTAGTTTAAAGATACCAGTCACAGTGTGTGCAAAGGCATGTGCCGCACATTCTCCCTGCTGCCACTGCTAGGCAATAGTCAAGTAGGAAGACGAAAGGAACTGCATGTATTCCAGCCCACTACTGAACAGAAACTGATGAAAGGGGGAGGTCTGTTTTGCATGGTAAATTATAAACAACATTGGGAATCTTGCACTGAAGCATAGATTATAAATTGTTGTTGTTGTTGTTGTTGTTGTTATTATTATTATTATTATATCCCACCCTTCCTCCCAGTAGGAGCCCAGGGCGGCAAAGAAAAACACCAAAAACTCTGTTGTTGTTATGTACCTTCAAGTCGACTGCGACTTATGGTGACCCTATGAATCAGCGACCTCCAAGAGCATCTGTCATGAACCACCCTGTTCAGATCTTGTAAGTTCAGGTCTGTGGCTTCCTTTATAGAATCAATCCATCTCTTGTTTGGCCTTCCTCTTTTTCTACTCCCTTCTGTTTTTCCCAGCATTATTATCTTTTCTAATGAATCATGTCTTCTCATTATGTGTCCAAAGTAGGATAACCTTAGTTTCATCATTTTAGCTTCTAGTGATAGTTCTGTCTTAATTTGTTCTAGCACCCAATTATTTGTCTTTTTCGCACTCCATGGTGTCCACAAAGCTCTCCTCCAACACCACATTTCAAATGAGTTTATTTTTTTCTTATCCACTTTTTTCACTGTCCAACGTTCACATCCATACATAGAGATCGGAAATACCATGGTCTGAATGATCCTGACTTTAGTGTTCAGTGATACATCTTTGCATTTGAGGACCTTTTCTAGTTCTCTCATAGCTGTCCTTCCCAGTCCTAGCCTTCTTCTGATTTCTTGGCTATTGTCTCCGTTTTGGTTAATGACTGTGCCAAGGTATTGATAATCCTTGACAAGTTCAATGTCCTCATTGTCAACTGTAAAGTTACATTAATCTTCTGTTGCCATCAATTTAGTCTTTTTGAAGTTCAGCTGTAGTCCTGCTTTTGTGCTTTCCTCTTGAACTTTCATCAGCATTCATTTCAAATCATTACTGGTTTCTGCTAGTAGTATGGTATCTTCTGCATATCTTAAATTATTATTATTTCTCCCTCCAGTTTTCACACCTCCTTCATCTTGGTCCAATCCTGCTTTCCGTATGATATGTTCTGCATATAGATTAAATAAATAGTGTGATAAAATACACCCCTGCCTCACACCCTTTCCTATTGGGAACCAATCGGTTTCTCAATATTCTGTCCTTACAGTAGCCTCTTGTTCAGAGTACAGGTTGCGCATCAGGACAATCAGATGCTGTGCCACCCCCATTTCTTTTAAAGCATTCCATAGTTTTTCATGATCTACACAGTCAAAGGCTTTGTTATAATCTATAAAGCACAGGGAGATTACCTTCTGAAATTCCTTGGTCCATTCCATTATCCAACGTATGTTTGCGATATGATCTCTGGTGCCTCTTCCCTTTCTAAATCCAACTTGGACATCTGGCATTTCTCACTCCATATATGGTAAGAGCCTTTGTTGTAGAATCTTGAGCATTACTTTACTTGCATGGGATATTAAGGCAATAATTACTGCATTCCCTGGGATCCCTTTTCTTTGGGATTGGGATGTATATGGAACGCTTCCAGTCTGTGGGCCATTGTTTAGTTTTCCATATTTCTTGACAAATTTTTGTAAAAATTGGGACAGATTCAGTCTCAGTAGCTTGTAGCAACTCTATTGGTATGCCATCTATTGGTGATTTGTTTCTTCCAAGTATTTTAAGAGCAGCTTTCACCTCGCATTCTAAAATTTCTGGTTCTTCATCATACGGTTCCTCCATGAATGAATCTGTCATCCTGGCATCTCTTTTATATATAGAGTTCTTCAGTGTATTGCTTCCATCTTCCTTTTATTTCATCTCAGTCAGTCAGTGTGTTCCCCTGTTGATTATTCAACATCCCTACTCTTGGTTAAAATTTCCCTTTCATTTCTCTAATCTTTTGGAATAGGGCTCTTGTTCTTCGCTTTTTGTTGTCCCCTTCTATTTCTGTACAGTAACTATTGTAATAGTTCTCTTTGTCCCTACGTACTAGTCACTGTATTGTTGTATTTAGGGTTCTAACAGTGTTTCTATCTCCTTTTGCTTTTGCTTTCCGTCTGTCTTTAACCATTTGAAGAGTTTCTTCAGTCATCCATTGAGGTCTTTCTTTCTTTTTAACTAGAGGCATTGTCTTTTTGCATTCTTCCCTGATAATGTCTCTGACTTCATTTCATAGTTCTTCTGATTCTCTGTCAACTAAGTTTAAAGCCTCAAACCTGTTCCTTATTTGATCTTTATATTCTTCTGGGATGTTATTTAAATTGTATTTTGACATTATGATTGCTTTGTTGGTCTTCTTTAGCTTTAATCTGATTTTCAATACGACCAGTTCATGATCTGTACCTCCGTCTGCCCCTGGTCTTGTTTTCGCAGAAAGTATGGAACTTCTCCATCTTCTGTTACCAATTATATCATCAATTTGATTCCCATATTGTCCATCTGGGGATGTCCACATGTACAGTCATCTTTTCGGTTGCTCAAAAAATGTGTTTGCAAGAAACAAATTATTGGCTTCACAGAATTCAATAAGTCTTTCTCCTGCTTCATTTCTGTCTCCTAGGCCCCATTTCCCCACAATTCCTAATTCTTCTCTGTTCCCTACTTTGGATTCCAATCTCCCATGATTATCAGCACATCTTGTTTTGGTGTGCGATCAATTTCTTCCTGTACTTCTGCATAAAATCTCTCCAATTCCTCTTCTTCTGTGTTTGCCGTTGGAGCATAGACTTGGATGATGGTTATGTTGATAGGTTTCCTGTTTAATCTCATTGATATCACTCACTCAGACCTTGTGTTGTAGCTCCTAATTGCTCTTGCTACATCACTTCTCACTATTAAAGCAACCCCGTTTCTTCTTAATTTCTCATTTCCTGCATAAAATATTTTGTAGTTGCCCGATTGAAAATGTCCATTTCCGTCCATTTTAGTTCACTCATGCCAAGTATTGTAATGTTGATAAATTCCATTTCTTGCTTGACAATTTCTAACTTTCCCTGGTTCATGCTTCTCACATTCCATGTTCCTATTGTGTGCGTCGTACAACTCCGGACTCTCCTTTCGCATCTGTGTGCATCAGCCTCTGGGCTTCCTTTCGGCTTTGACCCAGCTGTGTCATTAGTCACCGCGCTACTTGTCCTTGTCCTTTGTTCTTCCCCAGTAGCTTGATGAGTGCCTTCTGACCTGGGGGTCTCATCTTCCAGCACTATCTGTTTATAGGGTTTTTGTGGTAAGAGATATCCATTGCCTTCCTCTGAGTTTGGATGCATCTTAGTCTGGTGTTTCAGCTTTGACCATTCCGCCTTGGGTGCCCCTGCTAGGAGTCTAGCCTCTTGGTCTAGACTCCTGACGGCATTGCTCTTAGCTTCTTCAACACTCTCAAACCCCCTCACCACGTTAAGGTGTGCATCCTAGAGGGGGGGAAATACTATAAAACATCATAAAAAAAACTTTAAAATATATTAAAACAAATCTTTGAAAAAAAGTTTTTAAAACATATTTTTTAAAAAAGCTTTAAAAACGTATTAAAAAGCAATACCAACACAGGTGCAGACTGGGATAAATCAATCTTATATATCAATTTATCCCATCTTGCACTGCTATGTTACAACTAGTGCTGTGCTGAAACTTTCTGCTGAATTTTGACCATCCTCATGCAATTAATGAGAAAAGAAACTGCATTAGAATTTTTTCAAAGTGGGAGAGAAAAAAAATTAATGGGTGGAATTCAAGGTTTTTGATGCATTTACCTTACTTTCAAGATGGCCAAGGGCTGTTTGTGAATGTCCTGTCTTTCATTCTAGAAATCATCTCTCTGCAGCTTTCCTGGGTGCCTATAATGATCTCAGCTGGGCTTTCTTGTAAGTATGAGAAGGTAGGGAGGCTGCCTACTGCGTGTCTGATAGCTTAATTTCTTAAGTGAAGTATTTTTACTTTTAAAAAAATGTGTGTGGAAAGACTTCTTTTTTAAAAGGCAAGAGGAAAGACTTCCCTTAAAAACAATATCAGTGACTGTACCATTCTCAAGTGCTTGGTAGCCAATCTACCTGGCTTCAAAGCTTCAAATAACTCTCAGGACATGAGCTCAGGATATGGTGACTTCTCCATGGAAATTTTCTAATCAGGAAGCTCAAACAGCTGGGGAAGCTGCAGAGTGCTGGATAAAGTTTAATGGAAATAAAAACATACACCCCCACCCACAGCTACCTTGCAGCGATAAGATCAACCCACACCCACTAACATTATAAAGAAATTCAGACATGCCCTGAGAAGGAAACAGAAAAATGGAAGGGGGCTCTTGCAAAACTGAAGAACAAGTTTTGGCACACCACTATAGTTATACCTAGCCTATAGAAACTTGTACATCCCCCATGTTGCCTGCACCAACACTTTACCTATTGACCTGTCCATGCATAATTTGTGTGCTGCAGGGGCTACTGGTGAAGTGACCGAGTGACAATTCAACCATTTGGCATAGCCATGCAGCCAACCTGAATAAGGATGACTTGAACCACAAGTGGTCACATGCAAAAAGACATGTGGAATCAGCTCTCACTCTTACTCTCTGCCATTGCTAAGTGAAATGAGGAAGAAGATACTTAACATGTCTTCAGACTGAGAAAAAATTCTGCCAATCATATTGGTTACATTACAGGGGCCTGTATAGACAAATGGTGTGTCAAGATCATGCCAATAATCCCTAACATGTTTTGGCAACTTAAGATTCATGGTAACCCCTTTACTCTGGCCTTTGACACTTGAGATGTATATTTTTAGGACCCATCCTATTCTTGTGATTGTAATTTGCTTTAAACTGTTTTTAATGTTGTGCTTTCATTTGCTGTGATCCACACTGAGACCTTAGGGTGAAGGGGGATAATTCATCATCATCATCCATTGCGGTATAATGGTTACCAGAATTTGAATCCTCACTCAGCCATGAAGCTCACTGGGTGTAGGTGACCTTGGGCAAGTCAGAGTCTCTTAGCCTAACCTGCCTCACAGGGTTGTTGTGAAGATAAAATGGAGAGGGGAGAACTACACCACTTTGAGCTCCCTTGGGGGAATAAGAAGTTTGAACACACAATATAAATAAGTATAGCTGTTATATCAGAGGCTTGTTGGACAGGAAGCAGCAGCTGGAACCACTCAGCTGAGCAGGTGAACTGTTTGCCCAGCCTGCATGCTGTTGCTCTCCGAAAGCCCTGCCTTCCTGCATAACACCAGCCTTTACACCAAGGGAGGAGAGAAACCTTTTGCTTCAGGCTTGAAGAAATCTGCTCGCTGTGCCCAGCATTTAGCATTTTTGAAGAACTCGCTGCTGTTTATATTTTCTGTTGATATTTCACCATACTGAAAATGTTTTTTATCTCTGACTCTGGTTCATATGTTCTTGTTAGCTTATTTTATAATGTATTTCAAATGTTACAACATTTATATTATCAAAATGAAGTCTTTGTTTGGATTGTTATATCATGTTTGAACGGTCATTGGACCATGACTGTAATGTTATATTGATATGCATTTTTTCTTTTGTGGTGTGAGCTGCTTCGGGCACGTTTGTGTGGGAAAGCGGCATACAAATCAAATTAATAATAATAATAATACTTATTCGGTTTTGGCAGCATGGAGGAGTTAGCATGTAGAATTGCTTTAGTTCATTTTAAGGGGTTTTTCTGAGACCTGTTGTTGTGTAATGGGTAAAGTTTTGGGCTTGAACTAGAGAGACCTTAAGTTATAACCCCTCCTTAGCTGTGATATTCACTCTGTATCTTCAGACCAATTGCTTGGAAAGAGCCGTGACTCAGTGGTAGGTCACATGTTTTGCATGCAGAAGGTCCCAGGTTCAATCCCCGGCATCTCCAGGGAAAGTTCTCTGTCTGAAACCCAGAGAGTCACTGCTAGTAGTAGTGTATCACTCAAAACTCAATATAGTACAGGGGTTCCCAAGGTGTGGTCCACGAGCTTCATTCAGGTGGTTTACAGCGGGTGGATTTGTGGTTGAAGATGGGAGACAGCACATCCATCACATTAAATATTTGCATTGATTTTTAATTGTATTTTATTTCTTCTATTCTTCTTTTATTGCCTTACAAGAAAACACAACATATAAGAAAATAAAAGAAGCAATAAAAATATTTCTCAATGTAGACCGTCTCACAGCATGTGACAATTGCTATAACAGGCAGAAAAATAATTAAGTGGTCCGCCAAGACCCTTAGCAGTTTTCAAGTGGTCCACAGAAAGAAAGGTTTTGGTACCACTGACATAGTAGGCAGTACTATGGATCAGTGGTCTGACTCAGTATATGGCAGCTTCCTATGTTCATTCTGTTTTGCTCTCAGTCAAACCTCCTCCTCAAAGGATTGTTCTGAGGATCAAATGTGAAAAATCCTTAAAGAAAGGGCAGGACACTAATATGAATAAGAAAAATAAGAAAAAGGTCTGGTCTGAGATCTTGTCTATTTATATATACACAAAGTTATATATCTACATCTATATATATATCAATTATCTGTCTATCTTCATGTATGTAGATATATCTGTGTTCTATATACTTTCAATAAATTTAGACTGAAACAGAGCATGTACGCTGAATGTTAACAGCTGAGCAAACTTTAAAAAAACTATAAATTACTCTACATTTACCAATAGCAAGGTCATCAGGAAGTGCTTCCTCTTTAACTGCCAAATGACAGATTGCCATCCTGAATGCTAGCGTAACCCATGTGAACCACACTGGCTACTCAGATGAAGGAGAGCAGCTGGACAAAAAAAGAGAGGATGTGGTTACTACTTCGGGGGACGAGAAAGCAAACAAAAAAAATTTTTTTAAAGTTTTCTTCAAAGTCTTTTCCAGTCTATAAAATCTTTTCTTTAAGTGGGCTGTGTACACAGCAGTTTATTACAGGAAGTTAGTACCTTTTTGAACATTTTATTTTGTTTCCAGTTTTTCACCCACTCATGCTATTTTCTTTCGTTTCCTTTGCCTGCGTTCTGACATTCTGCTTCTTTGGAGGATTTTCCTTTTTGTTTCTTTGAAAGCACCCCACATCAGATGCTTGCTGAACATGAAAAACTAGTACGGGGGGGGGGGAGGAAGTAGGCCCATCTAGCAAAACATGATCATGGCACTGGACCCATGGGCTCCTACTGGGAGGAAGGACGGGATATAAATTTAATAAACAAACAAACAAACTAGGGCAATGTGAATTTTCACAAACCACATCACCAACTGCCTAATGGGCCACTCCCTTCACCAGGTGGCTCAGGACAGATGCTGTTTTGAGAAGCCGGTGATGGGGAAACAGGGAAAGAAAAAAAATACGAAGTAAAAATATGACACAGGAATTCAGATGCTCAGAAGCTTTTAGCTGGGGAGGGATGTAAATCCCCTCTGTTTGTCTCTTAATAAAGCCATTATAATTTTTTGAATGTTTTTAAGTCTTTTGAAAGGAAATGAGATTTTTTTTCTCTTCAATTAGAAGAGTTTAGGGGATGTTTTTTTGTTTGCTTGTTTTCTGCACATTCTGGGTTTCCCCACTGATTAATACGAAAAAAATTGCTGGTCATCTTTCACTTGGCTTTGCCCTAGATTCTTCTTGATTGCAGGCAATGTTGTTATAGCTGCATTCCAGGAATAGACATGCTATAATTGTACCTTTTAACTAAATCAAGTTGACCTTTGAAACCTATATTATGGCAAGAGAATTTTTTTGAAGGTTTTGTTTGTACTGGAGTGGATTATGCTATTTTTTATTGAACTTTGATTGGATGGAACTTTCTGTTGTTTTATTATTACTGCCACTGATGGTATGGTTTTTCTTGATTGGTTTTGAATATATTGTGATCTAGTATTATGGCTTTTTAATTGCATTTTGGCACTGTGTGGTGCTTATCAGCACAGGATGGAATGAATATGTTTGCTAAATAAATAAATATTACAAATGATACCCTTGTGGTGCATATTCAATGACATATCTTTAGTAGAGGAAGGGGAGAGATCACATTAACTATTGAGTAGCAGTAGCAGTAAAGATAGAACCTGAGTGAGTGGGATATATGCATTGCAGCTGTCGGAAGGCAGAGCTGGGGTCCCAATCCCGGGGAGCTGGATCCCGGAGAGTTGGGAGAAGAGTATTCGGATGGATGGCAGAGGGAAGGGGGAGGAACTTCCCCCCTTTGGAGCGAAGACGAAACAGAGGAACTGCCAGTGATAAGGTCGCTTAGCAACAGGGAGCCTGAGCCCTCCCTGGACATTCTCACACCTCCCCCTCTTTCAGGCTCAGAGCAAGAGGGGAAAGAGGGAGGGCTGCTCACAGCAGAAAAGCGGGGAGGCAGTTTACCATCAGCCCCTCCCCTAACCCCCATCCTGGAATCGGAAACTTCAGAAGAGGAGGGGGTGATGCTTCCCCCCTCACCGCGCACACGCAGACAGCTGAAAAGACAGGAGAGAAGGGGGGGAAGGCGGGCAGTACCTGGAGGGGCAGTTGAGGAGGAGCGAAAGATTGCGCGCCCGTTTGGCCCCTTCTTAAAGAACAGGCGGGAAGAAGTCCCTTGCTCTGTCAACTTTCTCCCAATGCCGCAGGACCTGTATCCCTGTATTGCTTCATGAGAAAACGCAGTCTTTGTTTGGACATTACCCTAATAAAACACGAATTAACTACAGCCGTTGGTCTGGTTCCTGAGTCACATCCTGGGCCTGACAGCTTGACAGAGCCACCTAAATCACCCTCAACGCTCTCTTCACTTGACTGGGACAAGATGTCAAAGGGAGCAGCGGGGGGGACGAACCCCACTTCTGAGACGGAAGAAGTGGAACTCTTGAGGACTAAGGTAGCTGATTTGCAGACAGATGTTCAAGCCCTGCTAGCAGCAGTCAAGGCGCTGAAGACGGATAATCAAACCTTGAAGGCCACGATAGACCAGATGCAAACAGCCCCTCCAGCTGCCGTAGTAAAGGTTCCCATTGGATTGCCCCCAAAATACGTGGGACAAAGTGATCAGTTGGCAACCTTCGTGGCTCAATGTGAGTTATATCTGGATGTCAGGCACACGGAATTTCCAGACGATGGGGCTAAAGTAGCTTTCGTGATTAGCCTCCTGGAGGGAGAAGCTGCAAAATGGGTGACTCCGTATCTCATGAGAAAGGATACTGTCTTAGGAAGGTACAGAGGATTTATACAGGAGATGACCGAGATGTTTCAAGACCCGCAAAGGGCTGAAACAGTAGCGCGGCAACTAGGCGCTCTGAAGCAAGCTAAAGGGACTGTTTCCGAGTACACTAACGCTTTTAAAATTCTGTCCCAGGAAACTGGTTACAATGACGCCGCCCTGATGTTTATGTACCGGAGTGGATTAAATGCTGAAATCCTGGATGAGTTGGCCAAGACCTCCCCCCCCGCTGACCTACCAGGGCTCATCCGGCTATGCCTACAGATAGATCACCGGATAGAAGGAAGGCGCCTGGAAAGGAAGCAGGAGGTCCCGAGATACTCAGCCTCGGCATCCCGCAACAAGACCCTTCCCACTGCAGGGATGGCAGGTAATGCAACTGAGGGACAGGGAGGGGCTAGGCCAAGACTGTCGGAAGAAGAAAAGGAAAGACGACGCCGGGAACGTTTATGCTTTTATTGTTCAAAGCCGGGCCATGTGGCCAGAGACTGTGGACTGAAAGGGGGGAAAGCCGAGCCGTCGGGAAACTAGAACACCCAGTCCACGTGCAGGCCGGTGGACTGGGGGCAGCGTTGTATAAAGGCCCCCCAATGATCCAACCTCCCTCAAAGGGGGTGTTGGTCTTGCCTATTCGGATTACAACTTCCAGAGGAGTGGTGTTTAATTCCACTGCCTTAATTGACAGTGGAGCCTCCACAAATTTTATTGATGCAAAGTTAGTCAAGCGTCATGGAATTTCTCGGTGGAAACTGAACGCTCCCCTAGCTGTGGAGACTATCGATGGGAGACCCCTGAAGTCAGGAGGGGTGACACAAGCCACGGAGGAAGTGAAACTTCAAATCCCTGGGCACGAAGAGTTCATTTCGCTATACGTGTCAGATCTCTTGAACTTTGAGGTGATTCTGGGAATGCCCTGGCTAGCAAAGCATGAACTCAAAATAAGTTGGAAGGAGGCGGTGGTGTGGTTCACCTCACAGTATTGCCAGGAGAACTGTCAACCTGAAGGAATCAAGAACACCTTAGCGGGGGCAGTGCAAGAGATCGAGCAAGTGACCCTGCCGCCAAAGTATGAAGAATTCAAAGATGTGTTTGATGAAAAAGAGGCAGAGACTTTACCCCCCCACCGCCGTTATGACTGTGCGATTGACCTAGTGCTAGGAGCCAGCATCCCATCAGGGAGAATCTACTCTCTCACAGAGAATGAGAGGGAGGCCCTGAAGGAATTCCTGGATAAAAACCTGAGGCGAGGATTCATACGCCCCTCACAATCCCCTGCTGGAGCGCCACTATTGTTTGTGAAAAAGAAGGGGGGGAACTCAGACCCTGTAACGACTATCGCGCATTGAACCAGATCACCATCCCCAACAGCTACCCGCTGCCCCTGATCTCAGAGTTGCTGGACCGACTGCGCTCTGCAAAAATCTTCACGAAGTTGGATTTGAGAGGACCGTACAATCTGATCAGAATGAAGGAGGGAGATGAATGGAAAACAGGATTCTTGACCGCTTACGGACAGTATGAATACCTGGTCATGCTGTTTGGGCTTTGTGGAAGTTCAGGAATTTTTCAAAAATTCATGAACGACGTGTTTAGAGACTTGTTGGACACGTATGTAATCTGTTACTTAGATGATATCCTGGTGTTCTCAAAGAACCAGGAAGACCACGACCAGCATGTGAAGACGGTGTTGAAGAGACTGAGAGAAAATCACCTGTATGCTAAATTAGAGAAATGTGGATTTGACCTCAAGTCTCTAGACTTCCTTGGATATCGAATCTCAGCGGAAGGCGTGGAGATGGACCCAGGGAAAGTAAGCTGCATATTGGACTGGGGCCAACCTGTCACCAAAAAGGATGTACAACGGTTTTTGGGGTTTGCCAATTATTACAGAAAGTTCATTCCAGGGTTTTCCAAATTAACAGCTCCTCTGACTGACTGTTTAAGGGGGAAGAAGAAGTTTCAATGGACAGAGAACGCCACCAAGGCCTTTGAGGAGCTGAAGAGAAGGTTTGCTACTGAGCCCATTCTGCGCTTTGCTGATCTGAACCGCCCTTTCGTAGTGGAAGCAGATGCTTCAGATTTTGCCATCGGGGGGGTCCTGCTACAATTAGACCAAGAAGGGAAGGAGCTGCACCCCTGTGCGTACTTCTCTCGGAAGTTAAAGCCTGCAGAGAAGAACTACACAGTTTGGGAGAAGGAGCTGCTGGCCATCAAGGACTCTTTTGAAAACTGGAGACAATACCTAGAGGGGACCTCTCATGGAATTGAAGTGCGCTCCGACCACAAGAATCTTGAAAGCCTCCAAACCGCCAGAAAGCTGAACCAGAGACAGATAAGATGGTCCCAGTTCTTCACTAGGTTTAACTTCCAGATTACTTACCATGCCCAAGCCAAAAACCAGAGAGCGGATGCCTTATCCAGACAGCCACAATACAAAGAAAGTGAATCCGAGGACCAGCCTCAGTACGTAATCCCGCCAGAGAAATTAACGTTGGGAGTATGCCAGCCTTCATGGGAAGAGGAACTCAAAAAGGCACAACAAGAAGATGCAGACATGCTAAAATATCAGCAGGAGACGGGACAAGGTCAAGACTCAGAAGTAACCTTTCACTGGAGAAATGGACTGTTATGGTTCAAAACCGCCAGATATGTGCCAGAAGGGGAATTAAGGCTCAGAATCCTACGCCAGTGTCATGATTCCATCACAGCGGGACACTTTGGGATTTACAAGACCATTCAGAACGTGACCAAGGACTTCTGGTGGCCTAAAATGTGTCGGGATATTGAGAGTTATGTAAAGTCCTGCTCTGTCTGTCTGCGGACAAAAACACAAACAGGGACACCAGCAGGACTGTTACAACCGTTACCTGTCCCACACGAACCCTGGAAGGACCTCTCCATGGATTTTATAACTGATCTACCCAAGTCCCAAGGAATGACAGCCATCTTAGTAGTGGTAGATCTACTTACCAAAATGGCACACTTTCTTCCTTGTGCAGGGGTCTTAGAGGCTAAAGAAACGGCCAAGTTATTCATAAAAGAAGTCTACCAGCTGCATGGATTGCCAAACAGCGTAGTCTCAGACCGAGGAACTCAGTTCACAGCCAAATTTTGGAGAGCAATGTGGAAACAGTTGCAGATGGAATTAAAACTCTCCTCCGCCCATCACCCTGAGACAGATGGGCAGACGGAACGCTTGAACGCCGTTTTGGAAAGATATTTACGAAGTTATGTGTCCTATCAACAGACTGACTGGGTATCATATTTGCACTTTGCAGAGTTCGCATACAACAATTCTCTGCACTCCAGCACTCAACAAACCCCGTTCTTCGCTAATTATGGATTCCATCCTAAAGTCTTTCCAAGCAGCTCAGAAGGAATGCTGGTACCGGCAGCTGAGAACTTCCTTAAGGAATTGCAAGCGGCGCAACAGACACTGAAAGAGCAGTTAAACGAAGCCAAAACGGAGTACAAGCGAGTTGCTGACCTGCACAGGAAGGGGGGCCCCGCCTTCAACCGGGAGACCAGGTATTGCTGTCCACCCGCTTCCTCCAGATGCCGGGCAAATGTAGAAAATTACAAGACAAGAGGGTGGGTCCTTTCGAAATAGAAACTCAAATCAATCCCGTGGCGTACCGACTGAAGCTGCCTGACACGTTTAAAATACATCCTGTGTTCCATCGATCCCTCTTAACGAAAGCCGCCCCTCCCAGTGAGTTACGTCCGGAGGAACCTCCCGGAGCTCCACTCCTGGTAAATGAGCAGCTTGAGTTTGAAGTTGAGGAGATCTTAGATTCCAGGATCAGACGCCACAAGCTGCAGTACTTGATTCACTGGAAAGGCTATGGGGTGGCTGACAGATCATGGGAAGATGCAGCTGATGTGCATGCTCCAGAATTGGTAAAACATTTCCATCAACGTTTTCCCCACCGTCCCAAGCCAGACAAGGGGAGGGGGGCACAGCCTGGGAGGGGGGATGGTGTCGGAAGGCAGAGCTGGGGTCCCAATCCCGGGGAGCTGGATCCCGGAGAGTTGGGAGAAGAGTATTCGGATGGATGGCAGAGGGAAGGGGGAGGAACTTCCCCCCTTTGGAGCGAAGATGAAACAGAGGAACTGCCAGTGATAAGGTCACTTAGCAACGGGGAGCCTGAGCCCTCCCTGGACATTCTCACGCCTCCCCCTCTTTCAGGCTCAGAGCAAGAGGGGAAAGAGGGAGGGCTGCTCACAGCAGAAAAGCGGGGAGGCAGTTTACCATCAGCCCCTCCCCTAACCCCCATCCTGGAATCGGAAACTTCAGAAGAGGAGGGGGTGATGCTTCCCCCCTCACCGCGCACACGCAGACAGCTGAAAAGACAGGAGAGAAGGGGGAGAAGGCAGGCAGTACCTGGAGGGGCAGTTAAGGAGGAGCGAAAGATTGCGCGCCCGTTTGGCCCCTTCTTAAAGAACAGGCGGGAAGAAGTCCCTTGCTCTGTCAACTTTCTCCCAATGCCGCAGGACCTGTATCCCTGTATTGCTTCATGAGAAAACGCAGTCTTTGTTTGGACATTACCCTAATAAAACACGAATTAACTACAGCCGTTGGTCTGGTTCCTGAGTCACATCCTGGGCCTGACAGCAGCATAGTTAATTTCATTTTTGTATCACATTTGTTCTAGCATCACCACAGACCCTTCACAGATGGTCACTTTATTCTCCTGTAATAAGCCATTGCACATGGCAATTCAGGTAAAAACCTGATGACAAGTCTTACGTCTTTAAAACTCTCCAGTTCTCTTTATGATATCATGACAAAATGTTCATGATTCAACAAGTTCTAAATCCTGACCTCATTGCAAAACTGCATTGGGTCCAACACTTTGATTTATTTATTTATTTATTATACTTGTATACCGCCCCATAGCCGAAGCTCTCTGGGCGGTTTACAGTAACTAAAAACAAATACAATTTAAGATACATCTTTTAAAAAACAATTTAAAACACAATTTAAAAAATTAAAACAATATAAAACACATGCTTAAATGCCTGGGAGAAGAGGAAAGTCTTGACCTGGCACCAAAAAGACAACAGTGTTGGCGCCAGGCACACCTCATCAGGGAGATCATTCCATAATTTGGGGGCCACCACTGAGAAGGCCCTCTCCCTTGTTGCCATTTTCCAAGCTTCCCTCGGAGTAGGCACCCGGAGGAGGGCCTTTGATCTTGAACGTAGTGTATGGGTGGGTTCATATCGGGAGAGGCGTTCCATCAGGTATTGTGGTCCCAAGCTGTGATGATCTCTCTGTATTAATCAGTTCTCCCATGCTACAATGAACTCTGTTGGAAGCTGTCCTTGAAGATTACTCAGAAACTATAGCTAACACAAAATGCTGCTCCTTGCTGTTTAACAGGTATGGAAAAGCAGATCCATATTCACCCTGTGCTGCGCCAATGGCACTGGATGTTTGTGTGCTTCTGAACCCTATACAAGGTGACCTTTAAAGCTGTTTGAAGGTAGGATACACATACTGAATGATTTGCTTCCCGCTATAACAGCATGAGCACTAGCTGCAATCAGGGCATCAGGCCCTGCTCAGTTTGTCTTTTTCAGAACAGCAAGCAATTAGGAGTAGGGCCTTTACTGCTGTGGCCTCTAGCCTCTGGAATGATCTACCTGTTGAGGTGAGATATTCTCCTTTGCCCATTATCCATAAAAGCAGTTTTGTTGCAGCTTACTTTCGGCCGATTCTTCTGTGGAGTCGGGTGGGTGCTTGTGATTATTTATTTATTATTATTATTTATAAAGTATTTATATGCTGTCCTTCATCCAATAGATTTTAGGTTGGTGAACAACACAAAACACTAAAACAGGGATGTTGTTGGACTCCAGCTTCCATAATCCCTGACCACTGGCCATGCTGGCTGCGGCAGATGGGAACTGGAGTCTAACAACTTCTGGATGACTATAGACTCCTTATCTTTGCACTAAAATATGCAATGAAACTCTAGCACTAACAGTAATGTATAAAGCAGCAGCTAAAAACATACAGCAGCCTAAAGCATTACATAAATTAAAATGCCTGGGAAAATTAAGAAAAAAGTCTTAAACTGGATGGTGTGATTTTATTTTAACTGCGTCCTTATTCACTGTAATCCCTTGTTAAGAATTTCTGGAAAAATGGCCTAGAAATGTTTTCAGTAAATACATAAGTAAAAACCACCATTTCTTTGACACAGAAGGAACTTACAGCACTGAAAAAGCCCTCAGTTGGAGCATTCCATTCTGGATAGCAGCCGTCGAGCATGCCAAACCATGTAGGGGCTGCATGCCTGGGTGGCCTATCAGCAAAACGTTTCCTCTCCATATCTCAGAGTTTCCTGTGCAGCGTCATCTGCCTTCTGTCAGATAGCAGGTTACTGTGACAATGAGTGAATATGTAATATGTAAGTTAGTATTGACAGGGCAGGAAAACCCTGCGCTGCTTTCTCAGAACTGCTAATTGCTTGCTCACCGTTTGTTTCCAAATGCACTAGGAAATTCAATTTCCCTAATGATTAGTTAATGTGAAGCAGTGCGCTTCACAAGCAAAATAAAAGCAAGAGGAAGACTATTCTTAGTCAGTGGGGAATTGGATAGATCCTGGCTGTGTATCTCTTCCTCCTGAATCTTTTAATTTCTGCATTTGCTATCCTTCCCACTCCTTCTGGGACCCTTCTCAGCCCAGGTCCCATGACCCAAGTCACTGGCATTGCCACCTGCCTTTTATACACTTAGTCGCTGCTGCCTGAGAGGGCAAACAAACTCCATTTTGTGGAAGGGCTGACCCTAAGCACACCTCCAGTCGATTGCATTGCTGCTACTTACTGACAGGTAGAGGGGGAGGGGGAGGCAGCAGCAAGATGTATTGCTCCTCACAAAATCAGAATGTTCAATTTTTAACCTTACTTAAATTCTTAATTTTATTATTTCTCTCATGTAGTACATAAAGAATCTCCTTTGGAATTTCCAGTACCAAACCAAGCCGTGTGGGGGAATTGTGGTGTCTCATGCAGACAGAATCATGCCCAGTTTTATTTCCAAATAGTTTGAGTTTATATTCTTCTTAGGAAACCTTTCTTGTTTGATTGTGTGTCTGTTCTAAGAAATCCTCTGTCAGGGATGACAAGGCAGCTGGCTCCTGTTTTAGCAGGAAGTCCATCCAGGATGCAGGAGTGGCTGGTGCCCATTGGGAGTGGTTGGTTGGAAGATGGGAAGACAGTAGGTGGAGCCACAGTCAATGACAGGCACAGCCAACTAATTCCAACTTTGTCCCCATCCTCCTCCCTCCCAAGTTCTACAAGGGACAACATTGAAACTAAGGAGATGGAATCTGACAGGTGATGCCGCTCCTTCGTCTGGTTGTAAGTAGGAAAACAAGAAGATGGGGGGTAGGCTGAGGTTTGTGGGGCAGTGCCCCATTTGCCCTAATACACCAGCCTCTACCCACTGTGGGTATTGGGCAGGTATGAGTTTGTTCCCACAAAGGCATCATGAAGTGATTGAAGAGAATATCTTTCAGATTGTCGGAAGGCAGAGCTGGGGTCCCAATCCCGGGGAGCTGGATCCCGGAGAGTTGGGAGAAGAGTATTCGGATGGATGGCAGAGGGAAGGGGGAGGAACTTCCCCCCTTTGGAGCGAAGACGAAACAGAGGAACTGCCAGTGATAAGGTCGCTTAGCAACGGGGAGCCTGAGCCCTCCCTGGACATTCTCACGCCTCCCCCTCTTTCAGGCTCAGAGCAAGAGGGGGAAGAGGGAGGGCTGCTCACAGCCGAAAAGCGGGGAGGCAGTTTACCATCAGCCCCTCCCCTAACCCCCATCCTGGAATCGGAAACTTCAGAAGAGGAGGGGGTGATGCTTCCCCCCTCACCGCGCACACGCAGACAGCTGAAAAGACAGGAGAGAAGGGGGGGAAGGCGGGCAGTACCTGGAGGGGCAGTTAAGGAGGAGCGAAAGATTGCGCGCCCGTTTGGCCCCTTCTTAAAGAACAGGCGGGAAGAAGTCCCTTGCTCTGTCAACTTTCTCCCAATGCCGCAGGACCTGTATCCCTGTATTGCTTCATGAGAAAACGCAGTCTTTGTTTGGACATTACCCTAATAAAACACGAATTAACTACAACCGCTGGTCTGGTTCCTGAGTCACATCCTGGGCCTGACAGCTTGACAGAGCCACCTAAATCACCCTCAACGCTCTCTTCACTTGACTGGGACAAGATGTCAAAGGGAGCAGCGGGGGGGACGAACCCCACTTCTGAGACGGAAGAAGTGAAACTCTTGAGGACTAAGGTAGCTGATTTGCAGACGGATGTTCAAGCCCTGCTAGCAGCAGTCAAGGCGCTGAAGACGGATAATCAAACCTTGAAGGCCACGATAGACCAGATGCAAACAGCCCCTCCAGCTGCCGTAGTAAAGGTTCCCATTGGATTGCCCCCAAAATACGCGGGACAAAGTGATCAGTTGGCAACTTTCGTGGCTCAATGTGAGTTATATCTGGATGTCAGGCACACGGAATTTCCAGACGATGCGGCTAAAGTGGCTTTCGTGATTAGCCTCCTGGAGGGAGAAGCTGCAAAATGGGTGACTCCGTATCTCGTGAGAAAGGATACTGTCTTAAGAAGGTACAGAGGATTTATACAGGAGATGACCGAGATGTTCCAAGACCCACAAAGAGCTGAAACAGTAGCGCGGCAACTAGGCGCTCTGAAGCAAGCTAAAGGGACTGTTTCCGAGTACACTAACGCTTTTAAAATTCTGTCCCAGGAAACTGGTTACAATGACGCCGCCCTGATGTTTATGTACCGGAGTGGATTAAATGCTGAAATCCTGGATGAGTTGGCCAGGACCTCCCCCCCCACTGACCTACCAGGGCTCATCCGGCTATGCCTACAGATAGATCACCGGATGGAAGGAAGGTGCCTGGAAAGGAAGCAGGAGGTCCCGAGATACTCAGCCTCGGCATCCCGCAGCAAGACCCTTCCCTCTGCAGGGATGGCAGGTAATGCAACTGAGGGACAGGGAGGGGCTAGGCCAAGATTGTCGGAAGAAGAAAAGGAAAGACGACGTCGAGAACGTTTATGTTTTTATTGTTCAAAGCCGGGCCATGTGGCCAGAGACTGTGGACTGAAAGGGGGGAAAGCTGAGCCGTCGGGAAACTAGAACACCCAGTCCACGTGCAGGCCGGTGGACTGGGGGCAGCGTTGTATAAAGGCCCCCCAACGATCCAACCTCCCTCAAAGGGGGTGTTGGTCTTGCCTATTCGGATTACAACTTCCAGAGGAGTGGTGTTTAATTCCACTGCCTTAATTGACAGTGGAGCCTCCACAAATTTTATTGATGCAAAGTTAGTCAAGCGTCATGGAATTTCTCGGTGGAAACTGAACGCTCCCCTAGCTGTGGAGACTATCGATGGGAGACCCCTGAAGTCAGGAGGGGTGACACAAGCCACGGAGGAAGTGAAACTTCAAATCCCTGGGCACGAAGAGTTCATTTCGCTATACGTGTCAGATCTCTCGAACTTTGAGGTGATTCTGGGAATGCCCTGGCTAGCAAAGCATGAACTCAAAATAAGTTGGAAGGAGGCGGTGGTGTGGTTCACCTCACAGTATTGCCAGGAGAACTGTCAACCTGAAGGAATCAACAACACCTTAGCGGGGGCAGTGCAAGAGATTGAGCAAGTGACCCTGCCGCCAAAGTATGAAGAATTCAAAGATGTGTTTGATGAAAAAGAGGCAGAGACTTTACCCCCCCACCGCCCTTACGACTGTGCAATTGATCTAGTGCCAGGAGCCAGCATCCCATCAGGGAGAATCTACTCTCTCACAGAGAATGAGAGGGAGGCCCTGAAGGAATTCCTGGATAAAAACCTGAGGCGAGGATTCATACGCCACTCACAATCCCCTGCTGGAGCGCCACTATTGTTTGTGAGAAAGAAGGGGGGGAACTCAGACCCTGTAACGACTATCGCGCATTGAACCAGATCACCATCCCCAACAGCTACCCGCTGCCCCTGATCTCAGAGTTGCTGGACCGACTGCGCTCTGCAAAAATCTTCACGAAGTTGGATTTGAGAGGACCGTACAATCTGATCAGAATGAAGGAGGGAGATGAATGGAAAACAGGATTCTTGACCGCTTACGGACAGTATGAATACCTGGTCATGCTGTTTGGGCTTTGTGGAAGTTCAGGAATTTTTCAAAAATTCATGAACGACGTGTTTAGAGACTTGTTGGACACGTATGTAATCTGTTACTTAGATGATATCCTGGTGTTCTCAAAGAACCAGGAAGACCACGACCAGCATGTGAAGACGGTGTTGAAGAGACTGAGAGAAAATCACCTGTATGCTAAATTAGAGAAATGTGGATTTGACCTCAAGTCTCTAGACTTCCTTGGATATCGAATCTCAGCGGAAGGCGTGGAGATGGACCCAGGGAAAGTAAGCTGCATATTGGACTGGGGCCAACCTGTCACCAAAAAGGATGTACAACGGTTTTTGGGGTTTGCCAATTATTACAGAAAGTTCATTCCAGGGTTTTCCAAATTAACAGCTCCTCTGACTGACTGTTTAAGGGGGAAGAAGAAGTTTCAATGGACAGAGAACGCCACCAAGGCCTTTGAGGAGCTGAAGAGAAGGTTTGCTACTGAGCCCATTCTGCGCTTTGCTGATCCGAACCGCCCTTTCGTAGTGGAAGCAGATGCTTCAGATTTTGCCATCGGGGGGGTCCTGCTACAATTAGACCAAGAAGGGAAGGAGCTGCACCCCTGTGCGTACTTCTCTCGGAAGTTAAAGCCTGCAGAGAAGAACTACACAGTTTGGGAGAAGGAGCTGCTGACTATCAAGGACTCTTTTGAAAACTGGAGACAATACCTAGAGGGGGCCTCTCATGGAATTGAAGTGCGCTCCGACCACAAGAATCTTGAAAGCCTCCAAACCGCCAGAAAGCTGAACCAGAGACAGATAAGATGGTCCCAGTTCTTCACTAGGTTTAACTTCCAGATTACTTACCATGCCCAAGCCAAAAACCAGAGAGCGGATGCCTTATCCAGACAGCCACAATACAAAGAAAGTGAATCCGAGGACCAGCCTCAGTATGTAATCCCGCCAGAGAAATTAACGTTGGGAGTATGCCAGCCTTCATGGGAAGAGGAACTCAAAAAGGCACAACAAGAAGATGCAGACATGCTAAAATATCAGCAGGAGACAGGACAAGGTCAAGACTCAGAAGTAACCTTTCACTGGAGAAATGGACTGTTATGGTTCAAAACCGCCAGATATGTGCCAGAAGGGGAATTAAGGCTCAGAATCCTACGCCAGTGTCATGATTCCATCACAGCGGGACACTTTGGGATTTACAAGACCATTCAGAACGTGGCCAAGGACTTCTGGTGGCCTAAAATGCATCGGGATATTGAGAGTTATGTAAAGTCCTGCTCTGTCTGTCTGCGGACAAAAACACAAACAGGGACACCAGCAGGACTGTTACAACCATTGCCTGTCCCACACGAACCCTGGAAGGACCTCTCCATGGATTTTATAACTGATCTACCCAAGTCCCAAGGAATGACAGCCATCTTAGTAGTGGTGGATCTACTTACCAAAATGGCACACTTTCTTCCTTGTGCAGGGGCCTTAGAGGCTAAAAAAACGGCCAAGTTATTCATAAAAGAAGTCTACCGGCTGCATGGATTGCCAAACAGCGTAGTCTCAGACCGAGGAACTCAGTTCACAGCCAAATTTTGGAGAGCAATGTGGAAACAGTTGCAGACGGAATTAAAACTCTCCTCCGCCCATCACCCCCAGACAGATGGGCAGACGGAACGCTTGAACGCCGTTTTGGAAAGATATTTACGAAGTTATGTGTCCTATCAACAGACTGACTGGGTATCATATTTGCATTTTGCAGAGTTCGCCTACAACAATTCTCTGCACTCCAGCACTCAACAAACCCCGTTCTTCGCTAATTATGGATTCCATCCTAAAGTCTTTCCAAGCAGCTCAGAAGGAATGCTGGTACCGGCAGCTGAGAACTTCCTTAAGGAATTGCAAGCGGCGCAACAGACACTGAAAGAGCAGTTAAACGAAGCCAAAACGGAGTACAAGCGAGTTGCTGACCTGCACAGGAAGGAGGGCCCCCCCCTTCAACCGGGAGACCAGGTATGGCTGTCCACCCGCTTCCTCCAGATGCCGGGCAAATGTAGAAAATTACAAGACAAGAGGGTGGGTCCTTTCGAAATAGAAACTCAAATCAATCCCGTGGCGTACCGACTGAAGCTGCCTGACACGTTTAAAATACATCCTGTGGTCCATCGATCCCTCTTAACGAAAGCCGCCCCTCCCAGTGAGTTACGGCCGGAGGAACCTCCCGGAGCTCCACTCCTGGTAAATGAGCAGCTTGAGTTTGAAGTTGAGGAGATCTTAGATTCCAGGATCAGACGCCACAAGCTGCAGTACTTGATTCACTGGAAAGGCTATGGGGTGGCTGACAGATCATAGGAAGATGCAGCTGATGTGCATGCTCCAGAATTGGTAAAACTTTTCCATCAACATTTTCCCCACCGTCCCAAGCCAGACAAGGGGAGGGGGGCACAGCCTGGGAGGGGGGATGGTGTCGGAAGGCAGAGCTGGGGTCCCAATCCCGGGGAGCTGGATCCCGGAGAGTTGGGAGAAGAGTATTCGGATGGATGGCAGAGAGAAGGGGGAGGAACTTCCCCCCTTGGAGCGAAGACGAAACAGAGGAACTGCCAGTGATAAGGTCGCTTAGCAACGGGGAGCCTGAGCCCTCCCTGGACATTCTCACGCCTCCCCCTCTTTCAGGCTCAGAGCAAGAGGGGGAAGAGGGAGGGCTGCTCACAGCAGAAAAGCGGGGAGGCAGTTTACCATCAGCCCCTCCCCTAACCCCCATCCTGGAATTGGAAACTTCAGAAGAGGAGGGGGTGATGCTTCCCCCCTCACCGCGCACACGCAGACAGCTGAAAAGACAGGAGAGAAGGGAGGGAAGGCGGGCAGTACCTGAGGGGCAGTTAAGGAGGAGCGAAAGATTGCGTGCCCGTTTGGCCCCTTCTTAAAGAACAGGCGGGAAGAAGTCCCTTGCTCTGTCAACTTTCTCCCAATGCCGCAGGACCTGTATCCCTGTATTGCTTCATGAGAAAACGCAGTCTTTGTTTGGACATTACCCTAATAAAACACGAATTAACTACAACCGCTGGTCTGGTTCCTGAGTCACATCCTGGGCCTGACACAGATGAACACTGGGCCGGGTTCCTTCTGGGAAGGGCATTTCACAGTACATTCTGCACAGTATGTTCTCTTGCTAGTGCAGAATAAGGCCTTGAGCTGGGCTTCCATTTTCCAAAGTGTCATCTCCATCAATTTAGGTGTCAAGTTAACACTCTAGGGCACCGAATCTGTACAGACCAAAAGACCACTTTTGAAACTTGTTTCATTACCAGCAAAGTTAATGAGATTACCGCAAACCTACATTCTGCAGCACATACTACTGTACAATGTCACACAAATGTGATTCAAAGAGATACAGGAATGGGTGTAGTAGTTTCAGTCAGTCTCTTTTATTTCATAGTCATCTTAATAAATTGATTGAATGTTTTTCTCCCACCTTTCAAGCCAAAAGACATCTGCAAGGCGGCTAACAATGTAAGATGACTTTTACAAAATTAAAAAGACTAACAAAGCAAAGACAAAAGCTACAAGTGAATTTTAAGAAAGCAGCCAATGTCAAGATCAGTACTCATTCAGCCCAAATGTCTGCTGAAACAAAGGCTTTGCCAAAAGACAAGTATCAATGGAGCCAGGTGAGACTGTCTTGGAAGGGCTCCGAGAGTCCTTCTGGAAGACATGACTGGCCTGAAATTATGCACACCTCATCATTCTATGATCTTTATTGCCAAGTAACTGTATTTGCATCCATCCATGTCCCTCTGAATGAGTTCCTCAGAGGGAGTTCAAAGCCTTAGGTGATCCCACCCTGGTTCTAAAGTTAAAAGCTGGTTTCCTAAAGTGATGAACACTGTTCATTGTATAAACCTGATTCTTCAGACTTTATCTTTTTCCTTCGCTTTTCTCTGCTCCCTTCACTTTTGTCTGCTCCCATGTTTTGGAAGGAGTCAGAAGGATATTGGTTTCTGTCAGGAATTGGGAACTTCAAGCCCAAGAACCTAATGTGGCCCTCTGGTTTTCTCTCTGACCCTTGGCGCTCTTCCCACAGCATATTCCTCACCAGCCCTGCTCCTGGCCCTCTGGACTGAAATGTGTCTTTGAAGGTTCCTGTTTTGGTGTACAAAGCCCTATACACCTTGGGACCAGGATACCTGAAATATCATCTTGCCCCTTACATTCCCAGTCGATCACTGCATTCTGCAGGTGAGGGCCTCCTACAGATACCATCTCATCAGGAGGTCTGTTCCGCACAACATAGGAAATGGACCTTTAGTGTTGTGTCGCCTACCCTTTGGAATTCCCTCCCCTTATGTATTAGACAGGCACTGTGTCTGTTATCTTTTCGGTGCCTACTGAAGACCTTCCTCTTTCAACAAGTCTTGTAAGTAGACACCTTATTCTAGTCTGCGTCTGTGCTGGAATTGCTTTTTAATATGTTTTTAAAGATGTTTTGTTTTAATATGTTTTTAAGGATGTTTTGTTTCAATATATATTAAAGTCTATTTTTATTATGTTTTAAAGTGTTTTTAGTGCTTTTGTTTGCCGCCCTGGGCTCCTACCGGGAGGAAGGGCGGGATATAAATCTAATAAATAAGAAAGTAAGTGTAATCATGCCTACTGTGTGCCTAGATGGAGAATGTAGAGGGGGGGCATGTATGTAAAAATCTCTGACTTTTGTGTAGCTAGAACGTAGCCTATTGTACAAAAGGTAACAGTCACATGCTTTGCCCCCCCATTTTTGTCTGGTCCCACCCACTTTTTCCTTTGACCCCACCCACCACTGCCCCTCAAAAGGTTTCCCACAAGGGAATATGCCCCACAGACTAAAAAAGTTTTCCCACCCAAGGTATATATTATTTAGTTTCGTTTATTTAATTAATTCCATTATTTCAGCCATTTTTAAACCCTGAAGTAAACACACACACACACAGTGGTGTTGGTACTATCTCACCCTTCTGAACCCAGCAACCCATGCCGCTGCATGGCCTACTAGCTCATAGCATGCCAGTGCCCAGTGCATATCTTAATAAAGACACAACCTCATACAGTAACTTGGAGCAAACCTCTGTCTCTCAGCCTTGGCATCTCTTCTATAATACAGGGGCAGAAATAGGATTTGTGGTAAGCATCACTGATAAGACATGTGAAGCACTTGGCACTTTATTTACAGCTTTCACTACACAAGAAAAGGGAAGAAATGTTAAAAACTACCAAATATGCACACAAAAACCATATGATGCTCCCATGCAGTATAACATGCTGACTGAGCACATAGTGAAATGTATTTAAGGGATCAGCAGCATCAGTTATGGATTCTGTTTATAACTCATCTTGCATTAGCAATAAAGGGAATCTCCACAGCAAAAGATGGCTTCTTAGTTTAACCCTTCTGAAGGATTTAGTCTTCTTTAACTTACCACTTAACTGATAGATCAAGAATGGGGAACCTCCAGATGTTAGACTCCCATTATCCCTTACCATTGAACATGCTGGCTGGGGCTGATGGGAATTGGTGTCCAACAACATTTAGGGGACTGCAGATCCCCCGTCCCTCTCACAGATGAACAGTGCAGAACGCTGTATACCCAGTAGACAAGGCTCAGGACTTTGTATTGTAGCTATTATTCTGGAGTTAATATAAGATCTCTCCTAGCTGCTAAAAAATTAATTGCATGTGCCAGTTCTTGAAGGTGGTGATGGGCTAGATGTGGGCCAATAAATTGAGGTTGAATCCTAAAAATACAGAGGGGTTATGTGTTCAGAGTTTTCATGTCTGGGAGGTGGGGAGATGGCCTGTTCTGGATGGGGTTGATCTCTCCTGGAAAGCAGCAGTTTGGGGGTACTTCTGGATCCAAAATTGTCACGGGAGGCTCAGGTGGCCTAAGTGGCTAGGAGTGCCTTTTTCCAGCTCCAACTGACTCGACAGATTCAGGCCCTTTTGATGACTTGGCCACAGTACTCCACCCTCTGTAACTTCCAGATTAGATTATTGCAATGCACTCTACATGGGGCTGCCCTTGAAAACAACTTGGAAATTTCAACTGGTCCAGAATGCAGTGGCCAGCTGCAGTGGCAGAGGTTCCTTTAAAAACTCACATAACCCCTGTTTTAAAACAGCTGCAGTGGCTGCCAGTTTATTTCCGGGCCCAATTTAAGGTGCTCACATTAATGTTTAAAGTCTTAAATGACTTAGGTTCCAAATATCTGAAAGACCACCTCCTTCCCTACAGACCCTCTCAAGTGTTGAGATCAGCAAAGGGGTCCTTTTGGTATTTCTGTCACCATCAGAAGCTTAGAGAGTGGCCCAGGAGAGGACATACTTTGTGGCAGTCACTAAATTGTGGAACTCCCTCCCCACAGAGGTGCATCTGGTGATTTCTCTATACAGTTTTCAGCAAATGCTGAAAATGCACCTCTTTATTCTGGCTTTTGACACATGAGATATATATTTTCAGAACCCACCCCTTTTTGGTGATGTGGTTTTTAGGCTGTGTTTAACTGTTTTTAATTATGTATTTTAAAACTGATGTGACTCACCCTGGGACCTTTGGGTAAAGGGCGGGTAATAAATTTTAAAATAAATAACGAAATAATATAAAATCTACACACATTAATTGTAGCTTCATTTTATGGTTTCTTCTTTCCATATTGACCTTGAACCTAGCCAAATTCCACTTCCACATCTCTCTTTTAAATTTCTAACATTAGAAAGTGGCCAATATATGGAAGAGAAATCACAGCCATTTCTACTTATTAGTTAACAAAAAATAAGCTTGAGCACTCAATGTGCAACAAGCGCAATGTGACAAAGTGTGGTTTATTGTTTCTGATATGCATGAGGAAGGCTTGGCCTCTTGCCTAATTCCACTTGGTCTGTTGCTTTCTTTGGACAAACCATCCACTTCTGCTGAAGACAAAATGTTTAGCACTAGAACATGTATTCATCACAAAGGACATATGACAAAGCTGAATAATTTGCTCACCACCTCTTTTTTATTTGCACCACAATGATTAGCCTAATCAGTGGGTTTGAAAGAGGCTCTGCATAATCTTGAAATAGCCTTGATTCTCATGTTTGAGCCAAGAATGGCAAAAAATTGGGTGCTAAATGGTCTTGGTGTAATCTAAGTATGGGCAGGGTAACGTTAAGTAGCTAACCCAATCAGGGCCAGTTCTACCATTAGGCTACGTGAGGTGAGTGCCTCAGGCAGCAGATATGGAGGGGGGGCAGTGGCCCCTAACTGTTCTTCCTGAGCCTCCCAACCACTCCCATCGGTTGCAACATGGCCTGTCTTGAGCCCCCAAATCTGACCTGTTGCCTCAAATGTGGTGGAGGATGCCATGCCATCACCAGCGTTGAAGTAAAATTCAACTCCCAGTCCAGGTGAATCTTGGGCCAGCCCTGAATCCTGAAGCCGATAGTTATCCTTGGAAGTATTTTCATATGCTTTAAATCCTGTGAGTTCTCAGCATAGCCAAATCCATTGGCCAAACAAAGGTTTAGCCAGGATCTGAGCTGCATGATTCAGATCTTCCCATAAATTATATTGTAATGCACTAAGGGATTTTTTGGTGGCAATAGCAGTCATGCCTCTCCTTCATGTTTATTACAGAAAGCCTAGGCAGTCAACAAGAGCCACTTTCACATAGCCTAAAAAAAGGAAAAGCATCACTAAACAAAGAAGACAAATGATTATACCAATTTGCATGAAATGTACATATGCTGATTTGTCTAGGCATATATACACATGTAGAAATAATTACTACAATTTAAATAGAAATGGGTTTCCCCATAGTTGGGAAGAGTGTAACCAGGTGATCTGTGTGCCTATGCAGTCTGCTGTTGATGGGCAACTTCAAGGACTCTGCTCTCCATTCTTGGACTTGGACTGGATAGGTATTGAAATAGAGTAGTGTACTCTGTAAAGTAGAACACATGGCCATCCTACAACAGAGCCTTTGACTGCCATTGCTGAACTGCTTTCATCCAAAGGATCACTGATTGCCATTGGCAGAGTTACATTGACCTTGAGAGACTTGAAATAACCAGCCAAATCTTTGACTCCAGACTTCTGATCTTCATATATTTGTAGTATATTTCTTCGTATATTTCTGTTTGACATGAACAGAATGGCTATGAATTTCCTGGTGAGATTTGGTATCCAAATTTAAGACTGCCTAGGGTGAAATGATTGTTTGGTGTTCTTTTCATTTCATTTCATGCACAGCTCTTTTACAGCTGGACAGCCAGTTCAGCTATTATCTCCAAGATCTGCATGTTCTCCCATATTGCCATATAGATGAGATTGTGATATAATTGTGCTTGTGTCTTTATCAGCTGTTTGGCAAAAAGATTCTCTTTTCCTATTTATTGATTCTACTCACTCAGAATACAGCTAGAAAACACTGTTATTTGCATGCAAGGTGCTTTTACATCTCTGAGGAGTCTCATGCATACAGACACAGCGACAATTGTGCCAATTTCTGAGTATGTCAACCCATGTGGTTTAACAGAAATAATGCTTTCCTGTTCCTGCAAATGAACATAGCAGCAATTCACCCTATAGGTTTAAGTAACCTTTGTGAGTAGAAGAATACTGCCTGCTATTTTTAATTCATTTTGCCTATTAACATTTTAATTAAATGTACCGCAATGACATTTCGATTGATATTTCCTTATGTTGGTTCGAACAGATCTCTGATGTGGGACCCATTAACCTAGAATTTTTACTGAGTCAAACATACTGAGTCCTTTGGTTCCAAAAGCATAATTCAATGCCCATATAGCTGTGAGACCCAGTACAGTGTAGGACCTGGGAGACCAGGGTTCAAATCCCCACTTAGCCATGAAGCTCACTGAGTAACCTTGAGCCAGTGATAGTCTTTCAGTCTGACCTACATCACAGGGTTGTTGTGAGGATAAAATGAGGAAGGGAAGAACCATATACACCAGCTCTTTGGAGGAAAAATGGGATGTAAATATAACAAATAAATAGATATGTGTATGTGGGGCCATAGTAGTGAAAATGGTCACTGATAATCCTCTGACAAGATGATCTTATTTTTTATTTATTTATTTATTATTTGATTTATATCCCACCGTTCCTCCCAGCAGGAGCCCAGGGCGGCAAACAGAAACGCTAAAAACACTTTAAAACATCATAAAAAGACCATAAAATACATTAAAACAAAACAATGTTAAAAACATTTTTAAAAAAGCTTTAAAAACATTTTTTTTTAAAAAAAAAGGTTACGGTTTAGAACTCTCCAGAAAATGGAGCTTAAGTGTTGTCTGAGCCAGGGCATGCTGCTTGGACAAATTGCACGCCGATGCCCATGTTGCCCCAGAAAACACTGCCACCACACAGCACAGCTAGGCCGCACACCAGCCTCCCCCCACCTGCCCAGGTTGCTGTGTGCCTAGGCCGCACACCAGCCTCTCACCCACCACACCCGCCCACCCAGGATGATGCTGTGCCTAGACCATGCCTAGGCTGCTCACCAAGGCTGCCATCACCACTGCCTTGCATGCTTGTCAAGGCAGGCGGTGGCAGAGAGAGCAAACAGCTAGCAGGTGGGGGATGGAAGCATTCACACTGCAGCTGTCTGTGGTGCTGCAAACTGCACAGTGTGACACTGACATTTTTACTATGTGTATCGATTTATATCCCACCTTTTTTCTGTCATGGAACTCAAGGTGTCATAGATGTGCTTCCCTGGCAGTCACCTGCACAACCAAGTGGTCCAACTGCACAGAGCCTTTCCATGCAAATAGGATCTCATACACTGGAGTTCCTTTTCAGACAAGTATATGGAATGTGTGATGCCAAAGAAAGGTGGTGCGATTTCAGAGGTGGGGCTAAAAGTGAGCCTCTGCTGCTGAGTAAACACAAAATTGCCCAACATGAATAAGGCTAAGGTAGTGATGTCATGTGCCTTCAGATCATATACTGGGGGATACAAAGGTAAGAATCTCCGACAGAGAAGCTTCTCAACTCCATGTAGAAGCAGCAAAATAAGAAGCCAGGAGGCACATTACAAGTGAAATAATACGTATGATTTCCCTAAGCGCCAGCGCCAGCGTTTGAGGAGCTCTTGGGCAAGATGGCCTCAGGAGAACGCCCTCTCTGAGTGGACCCACCTCTTCCTCACCACTGTCACCACTCTCCATGTACTTGCTCTCTTCTGCTGCACCCCATCTGCTCAGAGGAGAGCACATGAGAAGTGGAAGATAAGAACTTAAGAAAAGCTTGCTGGATCAGGTCAATGACCCATCTAGTCTAGCATTCTGTTCTCACAGTGGCCAACCAGTTGCCCATGAGAAGCCTGCAAGCAGGATCTGAGTGCAAAGAGCACTCTCCCCTCCTGCGGTTCCCAGTAACTGGTATTTGGAAGCATACCACCTCCGCCTATGGAGGCAGAGCATAGCCATCATGGCTAGTAGCTTAGAATTTGTCTAAGATGTTGCTCCATCTCCTCATTTTTAATACTGCTTGCTCAGAGAGGTCAATGTAGCAAGAAGGAGGGGACAGAGGAGCTGGGGCCTGGAGGCTCCCAAGATTAGCAGTGAACCACTTGTATGGGTGTAGGCCTCAATAGAGGCCCAATAATCCCAACTTCTGACACCAGCCCTGATTTCCTCATTGGAGAGATTACTTCCATGTAGAAAAGCCATAATGTATGAAGTGGCTATCAAAAGTGTAATACAAGACCCCTCTGGGCCCCTCATGTAGCAAGCAATGGACTCTGGGTCCGTTCAGAGTTGCCATAACCTGCACAATGCTCCCAGACTCAGATATATCTAATGGTAAAGACTAGACAGAGATAGAGGTTTGGCCTTAGAAGACTCACGATCTATGCCATTTTGTTTATTTTTAAATGAATCACATGCCTTTCAGTCTACAGATCCACAAGACAGCCAATGACATTCTTAAAATCTACATTACAAATGTAAAAACAAATGTCACCCAACAAAACAAAAAAGCAGAAGTAGAAGGACACCAAAAGAACAATCAGCAGAAAATGTTGACAATACTCACAGAATCCCAAAAGCTGTCTGGAAAAATATTTCATTCACCTGGCACCTAAAAGCCAGGAGGGGTGTAGCAGCCGAAACCTCCCTGAAGACCAAACTAGACAATATTGTTATGAGCATGGGGGGGGGGGCTGGAATGGATGATTTCTGTGGGTCACCTTTCCAGCCTCTGATTTGGAATCCTATGCCTGGGAGGCTGGCTCTGCTAGCCAGATGAATCTCCTTTGTTAATCAAATAGAGTGGCCAGGTAGTTAATGGGCCTGTTTAATTGCCCTGGCAACTGGTGAAAGGGCTAGGAAGATCCTTTTGTCATTTTAAACTCTACTGGAGGAGAGTCTCTCCCCCCCACTCCTGGGCGGGCAGAAGTGTGTTTGTAGTTGGTAGTGTGTGTTTGGGACAGAACTAGTGCTGCAGGCATGCAGAGAGGCTGGCTCCCTGCATGGTGGCGATAGGATGCCCCTGCACCTAGATGGAAAAGCTGGATATTAGACTGCTGATGCCTTGAACCCCTCCATCCTAAGCTCAGGTTGGAATGTGTGTAAATAAATAAACCATATTTCATAAAGACACCGCAGTCTCCGCTGACCTTCTTCCCAAAGGAAACCAAACCCTGGATGGGCGCAGGGACCCCCTGAAATCTCACCGCTCGGAGATTGGGGGAGGCGTGCAACAATATGTTAGCTCTGTATTTGTGCCATTGTGCAGGGTTGTTGGGTGTTTTTTTTTAACAAATTGCCTGTGCGAGTGGGGAGTGATATGAATTGGGACCATAGTGGGGGGCAAAGGCTTGAAGTCCCTTACGACCACCAATCCTGTTTGCTAGGCTTTCAGTCTGAATTAGGGTCTCCCACTGTGGCAATTTTTTTAAATCCCTGCACTTGAGGGCACAGGATGCAGAACTGGCTCAAAGAAGGTAACTCCATAATCCTGGTACCACTGCTGAGAAGACCTTGTACTGTGTAACTACCCACTGTACCTCAAGCAGGTGGTGAGGAGGGCACAAGGAGCAGGGCTTTCAGAGAAGATCAGGTGGGTAGGTTCAACTTTAAAAAAAGAAAGAAACTACTTTGCATCAAATTACAAAAGAAAGAATAAAATTGCATGTTAAAGATTTAAGGCTAGTTACTAAGATCTTTGTTCATCGGTTGATATTAGAAAATTGCCTTTTAAAAAACTTGTCATTTGGTTGTGAATATCACAATCTCATGGAATACAATGGATGTCACCATGCAGTTTTATTGCCTACCCTCACTGCACACATACCATTTCTGAAGGTTTTGCTCATCTTGGGAGCTTCACGTTGCAGGTGTAAGAACAGAAATGGCACCTAGAACTGAAGGACTGCCTTGTGGGATTGAAGATCTATCAAGCCCTGCACTGTGTTTCCAACAATCAGAGCACATAGGAAGGAGGAGGATCAATCATGGTGGCCTGCCCACCCCACCCCTCATCTCCATGCTTTCTTTTTAAAGCACATAAAATAGAGAGAACACCAAAGGTGTGCATACAGGAGTGTGTCCAAGCTGAAAATGAATGAGTGAAGGTCAGGAGCAGAGACAGAGTCTCAAAACTGTTGTAGAAAAATGGGGATTCAGAATACAGTTACGCTGAAAGCCACTAAGGGTGGCTTTTAGAAAAGCCATCAGAAATCTGTTGGAAAGACAGGCTATCATTTTCATAATGCTAATTATAATACCGGTGAGAGTTAATTATATAATAGTCATCTGGGGAAATCTGGCAATTTAGTCAACAATTTGGAAAGGACTTCAAGCCATGAAGCTACCAGATTGTTACATAATGTTATCCCATGTGTCCATAGACGGGTGAAAGCTAAGTATAAAATACAGCTTGGTTTTGGCTTGATTAAATCTACAAAACTGCAAAGGCTATAATCCAAATAAGGAACATACACACAGAGGAAACGTGTGCAGACAGAGTGTTACTTTTACTTTTGCAGCAGCAGTTCCCGCTTTCAAAGAGACAGGTCACTACAGCTCAGTAAAAGGAGACTCTGCACCCACTACAATTCTAAGAACATAGGAAGAGCGCTGCTGCATCAGGCCAAAGGCCCTTCTAGTTCAACACTCCGTTCTCTGTGCTGGACTCACAAAATTCCTACTTGCAGGGACTCTCACTAGCGGAGAGAACTGCTGTTTCACTCAGGTACTGTTTGCAAGCTTCCTGTGGGCATCTGGTTGGCAACTGTGAGAACGGGATGCTGAACTAGATGAGCCTTTGGCCTGATCCAGCAAGGCTCTTGTGTTTTCTTGTCCCTTTAAACAGCAGCCTGACATCCAGAAATTAAGCTTGTCCCGTCATATTATCTCAATGATAGGAAAAGCACCTCCTTAACTTCTCTATGTGAAGTTGTTGCTAAAGACACAGAAGCAGGGCCATTAAAAACTGGTGGCAACCCTAACATCACAGCTGTGTGGTAGGGGCCACTTCCATGACAAATGTCCCATCTACACAATTGCTACTGTGGTTCTCAAAGGCCGCAATCATTAAAAGCTTTTTAAATGAAAGTATTCATTGGGTCTTCCTCCTTTGATAACTTCAGAAATGGGCCCTTTATTAATAGTAAAGGGGGGGAAATTATTAGTCCCCTGAAGTCCCAACCCTTGGGCTGTATTGGATTAAGAATTTTAATTGGTTTCCTTTCACGATGACAGTTAAAGCTCCCTCAGAAAAGAATGCTTTTGACGTAAACAGAGTTCTCCAACAAAACTGCTCTTAAATAGCTTTTAGCCCATCGTGAAAAACCTTGCGTGGCTGAGCTGGGGGCCTTTATTACTGAGCACAAGTCATTGTTGCCTAATGTAGTTAATAGCACCTAGTCTCACCCATGCTTTTCTCATATTGAGATAATTGCTGAATGTCATTAACATCAGTAGTTTTTAGACTGACACATTTTAGTTTTCAAACTGAATTAGTTTCTGTGCTCAATGACAGCCTGAGACTCGCGTAAAATCAACATTCTAGAAAGATGTCGAACTGATGCTACACCCAAATACCAAAAAATATTATATTCACTAATATGCAAAAAACCTTGCGGTTTAGGAACGTACCTATAGCCCACAGATATTTCTATCAAACCTTAAAAAGCAGGGAAATTGGACAGCTATAGTGAATGCACCAGGGGAGCAAGAGACCTGACCACCTCTCTGAGATATTGTACTGCCCTACAAATTTGTCAAAATGCAAACACAATTTGGGTTGATCTTTCACAAGACAAACACAATTTGGGTTGGTCTTGCCTATTAGTGAATTTGTCTGCTTTTTAATCCAGGAGGTAAGAAATGGGATCCTGTGCAAGTTTGCTGAGAATGGATTGATCATTTGCATGCTTATTGAGTCCAGTGGGATTTACTCCCCTCAGTCATGCTTAGGATAGGTGAAATTGACCACAAGGGATGGAAAGGGGAGGAAGAGAAAGGGGAGGAAGGGCAGAGGGAGGAGGGGGAGGGGAGCAGGGAGGAGGGGGAGGGGAGGAGGACAGGTTTGATCATTTTATTGAGTTCAGTGGGATTTACTCCCATGCAATCATGCTTAGCATAGTTAAACTGACAGGGGGGAGGGAGGGAGAGCTGGAGTGGGCAGGGGAGGAGGAAGAAGAAAGAGGGGAGGAGAGGAAGAAGGGAGAGGAGAGGGGAAAGAGAGGAAAGGCAGGGAGGGGGAAGGAGTGGATTGGAGGGGGCAAAGGAAGGGGCAGAGGAGGGCAGGTTTAAACATTTGTATGCTTATAGAGTTCAATGGTATTTACTCCCGCGCAATCATGCTTAAGATAGGTAAAACTGACCATGGGGAGGAGGAAGGGAGGGGGAGGAGGGGGAACGGGAAGAAAGGGATGAGGATGGGTAGGGAGGGGCAAAGGAAGGGAGAGGGGAGGGGCAAGAGGGAAAGGATAGGAGGGAGGAGAAGGGAGGGTGGGTTTGATCAGTTGCATATTTTTGAGTTCAGTGGGATTTATTTCTGTGCAATCATGTTTGAAATGGAAATGGACTGCCTTCAAGTCAACCCCAACTTATGGTGACCCTATGAATAGGTTTTTCAATGTAAACGGTATTCAGAGGTGGTTTTACCATTGCCTTCCTCTGAGGCTGAGAGGCAGTGACTGGCCCAAAGTCACCCACTGAGCTTTATGGCTGTGTGGGGATTCGAACCCTGGTCTCCCAGGTCGTAGTCCAACACTTACCTGGGGGAGGGGCAGGGAGGGGAGGACGAGGGGGAGAGGAGGAGATTGGGTGGGTGGACACCGGACAGTGGGGAAGCCCCTTTCTTTTCCAAAAGGAAAACATTGTGAACAATATAATTGCTTGTCAGTGTTTCCTCCACCTTTTTATTCTACAGCAGGCACATATAGCCTCCCACCCAAATTTAAACCAAAGCTATCCCTGGCCACATCCACACCAGGCCTTTATTACACTTTGGACAGTCATGGCTTCTCTCAAAGAATCCTGGAAAGTATAGTTAGTGAAGGGTGCTGAGAGTTGTTCCCTTCACAGACCTTCAATCAGAGTGGCTGACTGTTAAACGCTGGCCACTGGAGTTCTGTCAGTGGAATAGGAGTCTCCTCTCAGCACCCTTCACAAACTACACTTCCCAGGATTCTTTGGGGGAAGCCATGACTGTCTCACATGAAATCAAAGTCTGGTGTGGGTGTGGCCCCCTGATTAGGCAAGCCCAGCAGTTGTGAGTCTGGCTTTTAGAACACTGACAGTTGGTTCTTACTGAGCATGCCTGACACTATCATTCAGTTCAATGCAAAATTTCTTAAATTAATTAAAACTCAGCCAGGCATTTTTTTTAACTTTTAAACTGCAGAAGATGAAGGTCATAGTATTGGGCAAGGTCAGTGATAGGATTACAGGTACTCTGTGAACATGGCTGATTTTTAATGAATTTCAACAGATTATGAGAACTCTTGACAGAAAAAAGTCCAAAAGGTGGTTTTTGCTCTTTTTACATTTTGAACTCTCTGTTCTCTCTGACTGTTTTGTGTATCGCCTTGAATATTGAGAGGGTTGTTAAGCAAGCGTTTCTGAGTTCAGGACTATAAGTTTTGTAAGGTTTTTTTTAAAAAAAATGAGCTTATGGGAAGTATCAGAATGGCATGGGGGGAATTTTCAATTTAACATTGAGAAATGTGAAAAATCCACGCTGGCTATAGTATACAGCCACTCTCGTAGCTGTATAATAGAAGACAAGACAGCTGCAGAGGCAGTGCAGCTCTTTGTTCTCTAGAAAACAGACAAGGGTATTAAGCCTTCTTTTTTTAAAAAAAAACACAAGTTACTGTTTTGAAAAGTAGTTGACAAAGCTAGACTGGAGAACCCATAGCTTTTGTCTGAATTTGATAACCGCACCACTTTTCATTACATGTCTACTGCCTCTGGCTGTAGCAAATGGTATTCTAAGGTGATGAACAACTTTTACTCAGAAGGTAGACATGGTACAGAGCTTGCCTATATAGCATAATCCCTGCCCAAGGGGTATGCAGCCTAATTGGGAGCTTGGTAGAATAAGGGTTTCACTACTTTTAAAAAATGCATTTCCAGTGGAGGTCCTAACTTGCAAGCAGACAAGGGGGTGGTACTGGCTCTCAGCTTCCTCCTCCTTAGGGTTAGTACTGCCCTTGTGGAACTCAGCAAGGAAGAGGATGGGGACAAAAGCAGAATGAGTTGGCCCCTCCTATGATTGGCTCTGACTTCACCTAATATTGGCCTCTCTGCCTTCCGCCCCGCTACTCCCAAAGTGCACCAGCCACCACTGTGCATTTCAGGTGCGATTCTAACAGGGTCTATCACTCAACAGAGTATTCTGTATATAATGATAGCAGGGTTGCTAGGTTGCAACCTGGAGTTGTTGCATGAAAGCATTACTTTAGAAGTCATGAGGCTGCAGAGATGAAGCAGTTGCCCCGTTCTAGCATTGGCTCCCTTATCTGCTCTCCCTGATTTCTAAAATGAGTAAGCAGGACTCCAATTCTGCCCACAGAAGGTGAGGTGGGAATGGATGAGAAGGCAAATGGGGCAGGAGAGGCTGTCACTGCATTGTCTCTCACAGACTTAGATGTGTATATGTGTGTGTACTGTATACATGGTATTAATATTGCAATAAAAAGTAATTTACAGATTTCACAAAGATAAGAATTGTCAAAAAAATAAGGTAACAGAATAAACATTTAGGGTGCAGTCCTATAAACAATTAGCTAGGACTCAGGGTGCTTCCAGGCTTGGCGTTTTCAGATGAGATTCAGGTTGCACAGTTATAATTAATTGGGAGGTCTTGTGCAACAAATCTGCTTCCCCAAAAGATCACTTTTTTCAATAACAAAATTGACAGGTAAATGCACTTTCATGGGCATCTGACCCAAATCTGGAAATCAAACATGAAATCAGTTACAACAAAATATAGTCACTTGGTTTGAGATACTTCAGATACATAATTTTATTATAGTGCCTATCATTTTGAGCCAGGCCACTAGTTCTCTCCCAGACTTTGAAAGCTTCATTAGTCTTATCGTAAATCACGGGGAGGGGGGGAATTATTAGGCATCTAGAATATTCTGTTAGATGAAACTGTGGGGTCACATGATGGTCTCTGAATGATTTGGGAGCAAGATTCACAAATAGAAATTGAGGGAAACAAGTGGAAAATGATGCAGACGAAAGTTTCATTTAAATCTATCTCAGATAGCGTCAGAGAGAACGCTTTAAAGATCCTATTTTGCTGGTACCTTACTCCCCATACTCTAAAGCAAATAACCAGGGCTCTTTCTCCATTGTTCTGGAGAGTGTGTGGGTAGAGAGGTACATTTTTCCATATGTGGTGGTCATGTGAGAGAATAACCACATTCTGGAATTTAGTGTTCCAGGAAATAAATAAAACTAGAAATCAGACATTGCTTCCAGATCCACAACTAGCACCATTACTCATCTTTGACAAACATGGTAATAATTTCGTGTATGAAGAAATGGTAAAATGCTTACTGATAGCAGCAAGATTTGTGATTGCTCAAAACTGGAAGACCTTGGATCCTCACATTTTGCACAGCTGGTAGCATGAGATTTGGAAGTTGGCTCTGATGGAGAAACTTACACATAAAATGTCAAGGCTCAGGAACAGAAACAGACAATTTTCAGGCAGTTTGGTATTGCTTTATTACACATGCAGCTACTTTGGATAGCAGATGCAGACCACCACCATTGACACATGGACAGCTTTGGATGGACAATCTGGGATAAACCCTATGCAAAGAGAGTCACAATGAGCAAATCATCAAGATATATAGATGGACCAAATTACTTTAATGACGACTTGCCACTTTGTATCTCTCGTTATTGTTGTTCTTGTATTGTTGTTTTAAATTTTATATAAAAATCTTAAATAATAATAATTCCAAAAATGTTACAAAAATTGTAATGTTATTGTTGATTTTATGCTATTCAGTGCAATGTTATATTTGTTTCTTAATGTTGGTAGTGTAGACATTTGTGTAAATACATAAACCAGAGACCTCTGAACCTGAGGTTCTAAGGACCCCTGGATCAGAGACTGTAGTCTCTGAACCCAATTCCAGCAAGGGGCCAATGTAGTCACCTCCAAAAGCCTTGCACTCCAGAGCTGGTGCACCAATGCAGGCAGCACACCAAGTATGAGCTCATGGAGAGAGGATGGAGTGCTAGGCTCCAGACCAAAAGGCTGCCCCATTAAGCCAGCCACACTCATCAGCAAGGGGGAGCCTGAGAAGTCCAGCCTGCCTCAGGGATCCTAAAAAAGCTCAGCTGAGAAGATGCTGTCTTCAGAACAAGTTGGCTACTCCCTAAGCTGTGCCTGGGGCCCTAAAAGACCTTTGCCTTCAGGCCATCCTCACTTTCCCGAAGCCATGCCTGTCTGTTTCCAGCCTCTTCTCCCCTTGGGCAGACTGCTTGCTGGACTTATACCCTCCTGACTTGCCTGTGGATTCTACTTTGCTAGGAGGGGACACCCCCACTCATGTCTGAAAGGGTTTCATGTGTGCTCAAGTCACTTCTACCATGCTTAGAATGTCTATCTTCATCCTTTCTCCATCTACTCCTGCTTTCAAGCTCTGTCTCAGAATTGTTTTCCTTGATGTCATATTAAATGTTACGCCAGCTATAAATAAGCTTCAAAGCAACTGTTGTTTCCTCAAGGTCTCATTCTGTGCCTTATGTAACTAATTGACTCTGTTTAACATCCAAAGTGGTGCCTTAAAGAACAAACTCCCAACTGAAAACACAACTGCAGAGTACTTTGCTAAATCAAGGCTATGCTGATTGAAATCATTTACCCACATTTATCTCCAGAAAACACTTCAGTCTTCTAAACCTGAACCTAGTGATCTACCCCTAAAGGAGGTCATCTGTCTGGCATTACAAACAAAAAAGTGTGTGGAGTCTGTTTGCTGTACCCAAGATAGAATTAATGAACCAAATTATAAAAACAAACCAAAGGAATATGCTATTACTGATTTATTTGTATTTTTAATGCAATATGACAGGGCTGAAGCATATCTACCATTTATACTTAAGCTTGAAATATTCTCCCTGCTCCCATTATTTATTATTATTGTTTTTGTTGTTGATGTTGTTGTTCCAAATTTATATACTGCTCGCTCAAACAAAAAGCCTCGAAGTGGTCTAACTGAAAAGAGTCATTAAAAATACCAATAAAGGCAAACATTAAAAACAAGTAACATAAAAACTAACTATTAATTGGTGAGGAAGGGTACAAGGGCACTCTCCACTTCGTTATTACTTCAGCTCTCATAGGATAAATCCCTTGTACTGAGAACTGGTTCCAGGACTGAGATAGGGAGCGCCAAGCGCAATTTCAGTCCTATTCATTGTCCAGTGGGGATACTAATTCCTTGGAGGATGCCCTTCTTCTGCCCAGTAGGAGGTGCTGGATGTGGCTTCTGTAATCTCTGCAATGCTGTGAAGAGAAGCACCCAATGAACCTCCCCGTCACATAGCTAGTTGGGAAAAAACACAGGAGCAGACTGTTGAACAAAACTTGACAATGTTTGCAGTCTCTAGATTAGGGTTTTGACTGGCCATCCAGACATATTGGAGTGGCAAGCACTGCATTGTTGAATGCTATGAGTTGTGCCTCTCAAGGGTCCAGCCATTAAGGTCAAGTAGATTCAGTCAGCTGGCAGTCACCTGCTCCCCAAGAGAGGAAGGTGGTAACAGATGGGACTCTCCTCTCTCTGATGTTATCACCAGACAGCTGTGACTTTTGTGCAAGGAAAAGAAGATAACATCACAGCTTTAAAGAGCTGCTGATGAATTATGGCTCCCCCACCCTGCTCAGTACACTGCTGTCAAGACTGCTTAGTCACTTGATATAATCACTTAGGCATTACTGACAGGTTCTCTTGCTATAACTCACAGGTAATCGCTAAAACTGGGTCTGCACCCTTCTTCATTCCTAAGCAGCCTTGGTCTTCTTCCTGGTCTACATGCAGAAATTATGGCTTTGCAAGAAGTGAAAAAGAAATGTTATTAAATGTTAGAATGGTCCCCAATTATTGCAGCTCAGAGGAAACAGAGCAGGCAGTCAAACCACAGAAGCCTGCCGTACAAAACAGGGGGAGAGACGGGGGAACCTGGATCAACCAGGCTCTGCCTTGCCCATGCAGACTTTGTGACATGAACCCCACCTGGAATGTTGGGGTGATTTAGGGCTCTCCTTCTCTGATCAAATAGTTTGTAAGCCTTATTTGGTAGCCTTGTTTGCCCTAACAGAACGTTTTGGTAGGTAGAGACAAAAGCAATAAAATGGAAAACAAAAAGGTTGAATATTAAGAACAAGTGAAGCACTTTCCTTCTTTGGTTTCAGCTGATATGTGAACACAGTGACAACCACAGAGAAAATACCCACGATATAACATGTCAACCTGGTCTGGGATTTGTGTGCAATGAATACTGTTTGTACAATTAACACTACCAATGCAAATATGCCTATGCCAGGAACAGTGGGTGGGCTCTGTTTCCCTTCCCAGAAGATGTCTCCAATTAGAGATCCATATTCTGGTTTTGTCCTGGAAGCTAGCACTTTGCTAAAGATGTACAACTTGCGCACCATTTTCTAAACAGGCACTATGTACCCTTGCTTCAAGGCTGTTAAGAGTATTGCTAAATTAGCAGTTTAGCTGAGTGTAGCTTGCTCAGCATTCTGTGCAGCATGGGTGCGTGTGGTTTACCTGAGAGAAAACAAGCTTTTACCTTGTTCTGAATCACCGAGACTTTAGACTTATTTAAATAAGACTGAACAGGATGGCTCATGACAGATGCTATTGGAGGTCGCAGATTCATAGGGTCACCATAAGTCATAATCGACTTGAAGGCACATAACAACAAAATAAGAAAAAAACTACTTTATTAATAAAAATACATACTTGATAGGAAAGGCTTTAGTTCTGCTTATCTAAGGGCTCATTCACACTGGAGTAGAACTCCATTTTAAAGACGAAGCTTTTTCCATCGTGATGGGAGTTTAAAGGTCACACTTCCTACGTTGCTGTTTTCCATTCATAATTAAGGGAAAGAGTCAATCACTCAGCTTCCTAATGACCACGCCCCCTTAAAGTCAAACTATCACTTTCTCTGGTTACCTTGGCAACTGAGCATAGTTTGTTCCAGAGTAAGTTTCATAAAGAAAAAATCCTCAAGTTGATTATTTGTATTTTCAGAATCCAGCAGAAATATAAATATTTGTTTTAACAATGTTATACTTTTTTAACAAGTTAGGTGGGGGAGGAAAAAAAAAGCACTGTTTGCAGCAGGCTTGCAGAACGGGAGCCAGCAGGAAATGACATAGCAAAGGGAGGAGGAGGGAGTGGGCGTGGACTCACAAAAGCATCAGAGCTAAGCGACTACAAGCCCCAAGCCTAGACATATGAAGTACAGACGGTTTTTCCTTCCCTTTTGGGATTAAACTAGGATTTATTTGCTGCCGATTAAAAACTGAAAGCACCGGGACGCCTTCCATTTGCCTCCTACATCATGTGATCGCTGCAAATTAAATGGGCATGCAAGTCAAACCCATATCACATTAAACGCCATGTGAACTGCCCCTAAATTGGAGGCACAATGGTCAGGCTTGGTCATTGACCCCATGCTAAAGAAGAGAGACAAAGGGCAGATGCCTGCTCTCTTTTGACTGGACTGAGAAGGAAGAACTAGAGGATGGAAGTAAGGCCAACTCCCTGAAAGTTTACAACAGAAGGAAGACAGGTAGAGGAAAACAGGATAGGCAGCCTAGGCAGCTGGAGGACCCCCTCTCTATCTCCCCTTATGTCAGGCCCAGGATGAGACTCAGGAACCAGACCAGAGGTTGTAAGTAATTCGTGTTTTATTAGGGTAATGTCCAAGCAAAGACTACGTCTTCTCATGAAGCAATACAGGGATACAGGTCCTGCAGCATTGGGAGAAAGTTGACAGAGCAAGGGGCTGCTTCCCGCCTGTTCTTTAAGAAGGGGCCAAACGGGCGTGCAACCTTTCGCTCCTCCTTAACTGCTCCTCAGGTACTGCCCGCCTTCCCCCCTTCTCTCCTGTCTTTTCAGCTGTCTACGTGTGCGCGGTGAGGGGGGAAGCATCGGCCCCTCCTCTTCTGAAGTTTCCGATTCCAGTATGGGGGATAGGGGAGGAGCTGATGGTAAACTGTCTCGCCGCTTTTCTGCTGTGGGCAGCCCTCCCTCTTGCTCTGAGCTTCGGACAAGGGGAGGCGTGAGAATGTCCAGGGAGGATTCTGAAACTTCAAAGCTCTCAGGCTCCCCATTGCTAGGCGACCCTATCACTGGCATTTCCTCTGTTTCGTCTTCACTCCAAAGGGGAGAAGTTCCTCCCCCTCCCCTCTGCCATCCGTCTGAATCCTCTTCTGCCAACTCCCCGGGACCCCAGCTCTGCCTCTGGACACCTTAGGAGAAAGCCAAATAGGAGTTACTCTTGCCACACTTCCGACAAAGGCAAGCTGCCTATACACAGTCTCTAAACTACTATTTGTGAGTAGCTTTTGATTGGAGACTTGAAGCCATAAAACAAACTCCCCTTGCCACACATCCCTGACAGCGTTATGTACAGAAATAATAATGTGTGTTTATGCGGGATTTGAATAGCACAGTATGTATTGGTGGAGGCTTAATAGAACAGGAATCCTTGCTTGATTTGACATCAGCAACTTTCTTTATGAAACAAAATGGAGAGAAACGGCATTCCCGTGTGTTATTCACACTGAAGAGCTTTGGGTTCTTCATTACACTAGTGGGCTTGCAATAGCCAAAGCAATGATCGTTTTGTCTTTCCAGATATTCCAGAACATAGCCCAATCACTATGTGGGAAGAAATGGAGTCTTTCCAGCTTTAATGCACCCACATCTGATTGCAAATAGGTACATGCGATGTTTGGCTTCTTTTTCATTGAGCCTCTTTTGGGCCAAGCCACAAAGGTCAAGCAGATCCAGTCAGCTGGTAGTCACCTGCTCTCCCAGTGAGACACCCAGTAGGCAGGCTGAAACAAATGGGATACCCACACGGATGAACTGATGCTATCAGTAGGCAGCTGCCTTTGTGATGGAAAAGGAGAATGCCACAATTTGCAAACGTCAGTAATGGATTGCTTGTGTCCTCCTACCACATTGTAAAATACTCCCTGTTCTTAATTACCAATGGGGATTTGGCTTCTTGAAGCAGTAATGCAAAAATAACAGCAATCACCAAAAGTCTGTGCACTGGGATAATGAATCTACAATTAAAGAGTGCTTGTACATGGTGTAAGCCTGCTTGCTCAGTTCTGCAGCTTCTCATGTATTATTACTAACAATGGTGGAACACACAGTTCAGCTCCAGCATTAAGCGGTGTTAATTCCTAACACCCACAATGTAACCCTCCAGTTTATTGCAGTATAAAACATAAATGCCAGATTTGATTCAGCACCAGACCTAGATCTAGATCTAGTTTTGTTCTAGCATTGACTGACAGATGGTACTTTACATCTGGGCTTCTGCAGATTAACTGCTACATCACTGAATCAGAGTGAGAAGAAATCTAAAGAATCATCTAGTCCACCCCTCTAAAATGAAGAGATTACCCACTAGCCCAGCACAGATCAACTCATACTGCGCACTGCACAGACTGCAGAAACGTTTGTGCAGAGCTAATAGATCCATATGACTCAAGCTAGCAAGCCAAGCTTACAAGCCTCATGTGAAGGCAATATAGCACAGAAGCCAGTTTGCCACTGAACAACTTGTCCCTTACTTCAGAGCTGGGGTCACACACTGTTGTTTGCACAGGGACAGCAGCAGTTGTTGCTCTTATGCTCCCTCCAGTCCACTGTTCAGCTCAGTTCTGTTGTACAAGTTTTCAGGACAGGAAAAGGGAAAGGAAAGAGGGGGCAAAGAATAGGGAGGAAACAGGACCACCAACAGTCTGCTGACATCCAAAGGTTTGGCTAAGTAGGCCTGCACTCTTAGCATTGGGACAAGGCCCTGCAGAAAACCCCTCTATCAAGAGGGAAATATAAGGATGGTAGGAATGGAACTAGCAAGTGGAACAGAGATTAATGCTTCAGTTCACCTTGCTCTGCGCAGGATGCTCCTCTGCCTGGCTCCTCTTGCAGGACAACAGCATCACAGGATTCTTCTGCAAATCTCAGGCATGACATCAAAATGCTCTGCACTAATCCATTTGGACTAAAACAAAAATCTGGACTCCTCCAGTGCTTCCAGCAACAACTATAGGGCAATAAAGATGGCACTTAAAATAGGGGTCTGATTTTAGTTGTTTGCTTGTTTAAATAAAAAATAGGATTCCTTTGCAGATGAAGCTTGAAACTGCTTGGTACCAGGAACAGTCTTAACAGTGGAACAGCTTGGGTCATAAAATGCATGCAAAATAATGCTTTACTAACTTTATTCTTGCTTATCTGGACAGGGAAAATCTCGCTGCAGTTGTCCATGCTCTGGTAACCTCCAAATTAGATTACTGCAATGCGCTCTACCATGGGGCTGCCTTTGAAGACGGTTCGGAAATTGCAGCTCGTGCAAAATGCAGCGGCCAGACTATTGACATGGACAAGGCGGTCCAAACACATAACACCGATTCTGGCCCGCTTGCATTGGCTGCCTATATGTTTCCGGGCTCGATGCAAAGTGCTGGTTTTAACCTATAAAGCCTTACACGGCTTGGGACCACACTACCTGATGGAACGCCTCTCCCGATATGAACCTACCCATACACTGCGCTCAACATCAAAGGCCCTCCTCCGGGTGCCTCCTCAGAGGGAGGCTCAGAGGATGACAACAACAAAGAGGGCCTTCTCAGTGGTGGCCCCCGAATTGTGGAATGATCTTCCTGACGAGGCACGCCTGGCGCCAACATTACTGTCCTTTCGGCACCAGGTTAAAACTTTCCTCTTCTCCCAGGCATTTTAGTATTTTAGTATTTAGTATTTTAATATGTGTTTTTGTCTATCTTAAAATGTTTACAATTTTGAAATTTGGATGTAGTTTTAAAATTGTTTAAATATGTGTTTTAATTGTAGATGGAAGTTTTAGTTTGTACACCGCCCAGAGAGCTTTGGCTATGGGGTGGTATAGAAATTTAATAAAATAAATAAAATAATAAATATCCACATTTTAGAGCCTCAATATTGTTCATTGGGAGACTGTAAACATTCCAAAAGCTTGCCATCCTCCTATGAGCTGTTCTCATAAAATTCCTCATATTTGGCTGCTGTCCTTGGAATCTTTTGATCTGGACTGATCTCACTAAATGCCATGGAAATGATCTAAATAACTTGAAGATTTCACCTACAGTTGTGTTCCTTTGACCAATGTGAATTTTTGTGACTGGAAGCCAAGATGCTACACAAGAATTCTTCATAAATATCTTTAAACATCTTGGTGCCGCCATCAAGCTCTACTCGGCTGGCAATGACTTGAGACAGGGCCTTTTCAGTGGTGGCTCCCTGTTTGTGGAATACCCTCCCTAGTGAGGTGCATCTATCTCTATCGCTATTAACTTGCAGGAGGAGTTTGAAAACATTCCTGTTTACACAGGCATTGGATGGCTGAATAGGACTTTCCTGGCAACCTCAAGATCACTGATGAAATAATGTTTTTAGCTGTGTTTTCATAATATTTTTAACTGTGTTTTAGAATTTTTTAATTGTGATTGTGCTTTGGAATGTTTTTAACTGTTTTTAATATGTTTTTCTTCTTTTTGTTAAATGGTTTTGTTTATGTTTGCTGCCCTGGGTTCCTTCTGGAGGAAGGGTGGGCTATAAATTCTATTATTATTATTATTATTATTATTATTATTATTATTATTATTATTATTATTATTATTATTATTATTAATAATAATAATAACAACAACAACAACAATAACAATAATAACAACAACAACAACAACAGGTTACACCCATCAATTTGTTACTATACGTTTCATGCCTGACTACAAGATGCACTGAATACTATGTACATTATCTATACAATACACCTTTTTCATAGAATCATAGAGTTGGAAGGGGCCTTGTAGGCCATCGAGTCCAACCCCCTGCTCACAGCAGGAAATCCACAGCTAGAGCATCTCCCGCAGATAGCTGTCCAGCCTCTGCTTGAAGACATCCAGCGAAGGGGATCCCACCACCTCCCTAGGCAGTCGGTTCCATTGCCAAACTGCCCTTACTGTCAAGAAGTTCCTTCTAAGGTCCAATCTGAATCTACGCTCCTGCAACTTAAAACCATTAGACCTAGTCCTACCCTCTGGGGCAGCAGAGAACAAATCTGTACCCTCCTCTATGTGACACCCCGTCAGGTACTTAAAGAGTGCAATCATGTCACCCCTCAGCCCTCTCTTCACCAGACTGAACATGCCAAGTTCCTTCAACCTTTCCTCATAAGACTTGTTCTCCATACCGGCTATCATCCTCGTGGCCCTCTTCTGAACCCAACTTGTCTATATCTTTCTTAAAATGAGGCGCCCAGAACTGAACGCAGTATTCCAGATGAGGCCGACTAATGCAGAATATAGTGGGACTATTACTTCCCTCGACCTGGAAACTATAGCTCTGTTTATGCAGCCCAAAACCGCATTTGCCTTTTTTGCCGCAGCATCACACTGCTGGGTCATGTTCAACTTGCGATCCACTACAATTCCAAGGTCCTTCTCACACGCACTACTGCTAAGCCAGGTATTTTTCATCCTGTACCCGTGCATTTTGTTTTTGTGGCCTAAATGCAGAATCTTGCATTTGTCTTTATTGAATTTCATTTTATTAATTTCAGCCCAATTTTCTAGTCTATCCAGGTCCCTTTGGATTTTATTCCTGTCTTCCATTGTGTTAGCTATCCCTCCCAGTTTCGTATCATCCGCAAACTTCATAAGGCTTCCCTCCACCCTGTCATCTAAGTCATTGATAAAAATGTTGAAGAGTATCGGCCCCAGGACAGAACCCTGTGGCACTCCACTCGAAACCTCCTTCCAGTCTGAAGCAGAGCCACCGACGACCACTCTTTGAGTACGGTTTTCACTTGCCTTAGCTCCACTACATGAATGGCTCTAACTACAGGCAGAAAATGCAGGCTCAGTTTCAAGTGCAGTTATAAATAATTTCTTTACCATTGAATTTATTGTATAGCAACTAGAATTCACATACAATTTTCATCTATCTTTCTGTTTTTATATTTTAAAGGCAAGCACCTTGTGTCATGACATTTTAGCTTTGCTCAGCAACTGAGAAGGACCTTATAAAAAGCATGAAATATGTGGAAAACATTTGCTTAAACATGACTGTGAGTTCATGCAACTGCATTCTTTTCATTTGTTTACATTTCCGATGCTGTATCTTTAACATTCATTTGTCTAAATCAGAGCAGGCTAGCGGACTCTAGGGCCAACCACATTGTAAAAAAACTCTTTGCCAAAATGAGTGAAATCGACTAGCTACAGTTTTACTATCAACATTTCAGGGGCCACTGTGATTCTCTGTGTTGCCTAAAGGCACCCCCTCTGCTGGCTCTTTATCAGACAAGCAATGTTAAGAGCAATATATTCAGATCCAGGTCCCATACTACTGTAAAGAATAGCCATCTACCTACCCCTGACTGCTAAAAGGAGTATCAGAGATGACTCTTCAGTTTCCTCCTTCAGTGATGCTAGGCATGATTATGACAGATAAAGGACATGCCCAACTGCAGTACAAACCTAAAACATCTAATTTACAGTAAGGAAGTATAAGTAGAATAGCTAAGAATCCATCTTTCCTTAAGCCAACTACTATTGGCACGTTGGTACAGGCTTTCAAGTTTTAAAGCTCTCCATCAGGTAAATATGGCCAAAATACAATTAGCTAAGATAGATATTGACAATGATGTACAATCATTGTGAACACATTTTGCTGCAGAGGTAAGAGGATCACTTCCACCAATGTGGTTGTGGCACACTTTTCCGCTGTTGTGTGGTTTGTATTTACTGATCTTTTCTTCCTTTCTTTTTTAGTCTTCTAGGTGCAAACTTTTCAAAATGCTAGAAGCTCTCAGTTCCCTCCTTTTCAATTTCAGACAATTGCATTTGAGCAAAATGTGGCCTTTGCTTCTTTTCTCTCTCCCCCCCCCCCCCCGCCTCTTGTGTTTTTGAAAGGAGTGTCTCAAATTTCTTGTGCAGGAGCAGCTGTTGCTGGAGCTGAAGAAGCCTTTTCACAGTCGCACTGAAGGGCCCCTGCTCTCTCCCCCTCGCCTTTTGTCTCTGTCAAAGCGCGCTCCCCCTTTGACCCCCCCCTTGGCTCGCGCAAAGCTGCCCCTTTTGTCAGCCGCTGCAGACAAGTTCCACCCTAAATCAAGCATTGTCTAGGGCTCCAGAAGCCAGCACGTGCCCACATCCCCCTAATCTTTTAATTTCACCCCAGGAAAAAGCAGCTGTTCCTGAGCCGCACAGAGCACAGCTGTCAGCTGGGGCCTGCTGCCTACTCAGGCTGCACAATAGAGAAGGAAGAAGCAAAGCTGAGAAGTAACATATACATCTATGTATATTTCCAACAGTTGGCAGCACGTGCTCTGCAACGCTGCATTGTCCAGCAATACAGCCCCCACCGTGCTCTGTTCCCCTCACCCCTTGCCCACACGCACGTACATGAGCTTCAACTTTGCATGAAGAAGAAGGGGCCAAAAATTGTTTGGCTTCAAAGGGCAGGGCACCCTGGCTGGCTCTATTATAGCTTTGCCACTGAAATGATCAGCTGCAAAAATTGCAGGGCAGGCTGGAGACAAGCAGCCAGTCGCTGAAGGTGTGCTCTCTTCTGCCTTTCTCATATACCTCCGATCATGCTCTTCAGATACAAGTGGCAGAATAATGGGCGGTGGAGAGAGACCCGGCCTGAATATCACCTCAGGATTTTCGCTCTCTCCTTGTCTGACTGGTGAGGCTTCTAGAACAAACAGCGCTTAATATGAAGTAGCTTGTCTTTCCAGTTCTGCAGAGTCGAGGCCGCTTCAGACATTATTTCCTGCACGAAAGCCCTTTTGCAGGCCCATGTGCAGGTTGTCAAATATGACAACTGATTGAGGCATGTGTAAAGATCCCATGCGACTTCTGATGCAGGGTTCCACGCCTTTCCAAGAAAGAAATACCTTCCGTGGAAGCAGTCTGTAAACTGATTCTGACTTATGGCGACCCTATGAATAGGGTTTACATGGTAAGCAGTATTCAGAGGGGGTTTACCATTGCCTTCCTCTGAGGCTGAGAGGCAGTAACTGGCCCAAGGTCACCCAGTGAGCTTCAAGCCCTGGTCTCCCAGGTCGTAGTCCAACACTTTAACCACTACACCACACTGGCTCTCAAGGAGTCTGTAGACGTGGTTTAAAGACCTAGCACAGTTTCAGATGTCATTTTTAGCAGATCCTCCCTCACTGATCTATAATGCTTATACGCTAGGAATGTAATTTATGAAGCAACCTTTTTAAAAAGAGAGAGATGGCTTTCTGGTGGCTTAATTTTTCACCACAGCATCAATGCATTTGCCATTGCATAAATAAAACCATGCACATATGCACACCCCACTTGCAAGTCCAACTGCTGTGTGTGCAACTGAAAGGCCTTTCCATGAAAATAAAGAACAGTGCATGACTGCTCAGAAATAAATCCCTTTAAGTTCAGTGATTACTACCAAGTAGAAGTGTGTATAGGATGGGAACCTAATCTACTGAAAATTTCAGCAAGCAGAGTCTAAACATTCAAAATTAAGCTTTACAGTGCAATCCTGTACCTGTCCACTCAAAGGTAATCCTGCTTAGTTCAATAAGTCTTACATCCAAGTTAGCAGATAAAGGATTTCAGCCTAAACATGCCTGCCCCATTTTTTGATGTTCTATTTGGCTTTTCAGAAATCTCCCTGTTGTGCTCTGGGTTGGCAGCAACAGAGAGCAGCTGCACAAAGATCAAAGTAGACTCCCCTGAGCCTTTGGGACAGTTCAGTTTGCAGGGTGTGGAAAACACGCAGATCCTGACACATTTGCTTCGGTGGTTTGATTTGGATTTGCTCCGCTGCTCATAACGCACCATTCAGCAACCCGCACACTTTTTGGACTTTAAACCTGGGCATTTGACAAATTCTGCAGACAGACCCTTGAATTTAAAGTGACCTTTTTCAGCTTCCAAGATCATGTTTTTGAAGGTGGCTGGGTCAAAATACCACACACCATTACAGTGTGTTGGAGCTGTAATATTCCACACGGAAAGTGCATTGCACACTAGTGTTTGGGAAGCTTTAATGCTCTGGAAGAAGGGACGGGGGCTTAAAATAAGATAAGCAAGCATGACATCTCTTACGCATATGCTAGGTAAGGAAGCAAGCTAATCAGGATTCCTGCCATTGCAATTAGGAAATCAAGCCCATCGAGCAATCAGTGCTTGCAACAAGTAAATATATTACCAGTATATATAAAGCTGGAGTCCTGCTCTGCTCTGTAAAGCACACATGTTTTTACGTGCTTCCTCCTCACCTGGCTTGCAATTTAGAGAACTTTAAGGAAACCCTACCCTAAGTGCAGCATATGGTGAATAGTACACCTGCCCTCAGCTTAGCACCTGCTGAATGACTCTCTACGGGAGTCAGGCTGTTTTGCTGCAGCTCCAAGGGCCAGAGGGCAAAAGCATTTTCAGCTCATTTGCATGCCGGGCTGCAGCCACGTGCCTGGACTAAGCAGCTCTAACCAGCAGCGTGGCCCGGCTTTCCAAAGGAGTGGGTCTGGAAGAGAGCAAGAGCCCTAGCTGACAAAGGAGGCCATCCATCACATAGTTAAATGCACAGATAGAGCACAGACACACGCACGCCCACACACACAGAGAGAAGGCACTTATTCTATTAAAATGGCATTTGCGAGCCAAAATGCCTATAATCGTTTGCTTTGGGCATGAGATATCAAGGTTAATTGCTCAGGAACAGATAAATATCAATATCACAGCTTGGAGAAGAAAAGGGGCTCTGCTGGGGGGGTCCCAGTTGAAAAAAAGCAGATGTGAAACAGAACAGGATTCAAACCAGGGTTCAATTTTTAAAACAGCTGGTATAGCACAGTGGGGAGGAGAGCCTGGCTGGGAGTCCAGAGTCCCCGCTCATGTTTCCTGGGTGTCAAGGGCCAGCTAAAGATCACCCCAACAGTGAGTGGCTCAGGGGTTACGTGCCCTGCCACCTGCACAGCCGTGGGCAAACTGCATAGTCCCAAGGAGCCCAGTTGCCCCCCAGCTGGCAGTTGCGGACAAGGAAGGGGCTGGCTTGTGCAGCTGTGGCAAGCTGAGCAGGCCCTAGCCAGCTGGGGAGGACTAGCCTCAGAGGGACGCAATGGTAAACCCCCTCTGAATACCATTTACCATGAAAACCCTATTCATAGGGTTGCCATAAGTCAGAATCAACTTGAAGACAGTCCATTTCCATTTTCATTTTTTTTAAATGCAGAAGAAGGCAATCTTGTACAAACCTACTCAAAAGAAGCATCACTGAGTTCAAGGAGGAATTACGCCCAAGTAAATTGGTATAGTATTGCAGCTTAAATACCACTGATTAGAGTGGAATTTGTTCACATGGTAGTTTGCCCAGGATTTTTATTTCTTTATTTTATTTAACAAATTGCCTATGCCACTTAATCGCAAATAAAACCTCTGAGCAATTTCAATGGATTGCACCTCCATATTGATGCAAATTTCTATTGATTTCTAGCACTTCCCATTTACAAAGTGATGTAGACACCTTCAGTTGCTTCATGTCATTGAATCACTTATCTTATTCCATTAATGCTTCAATCCTGTGCACACTTACCTAGGAGTTAAGTCTCATTGACCTTAATGTGCTGGATCCTGCATCATCCTTTTGCAAATGGAATGGCTACTTTTGCTTGGAGACAGGGCTGTCCTCAGCCTAGTAACCAAAGTGCCAACCCTCTTACCTTCACAAACAAGGGGGTGGGGATGAAACACCTGGCAAACTAAGGCCCACAAGCTCTCTTGGGAACTCCAAAGAGGAAAAGCAATTTTGCACTCAGGTCCTGCATGTGGGCTCTGCATAGATAAGTGCTACAGAATGCTTGTTCTGCACTTGTAAGGAGTCTGCCTTTAAACATGACTGCACCTACACTCCGGAACTCCCTGCCTGTTTATTTATATTTTTTTATTTATTACATTTATACCCTGCCTTTTTTTTTGTGATAGAAACCCGAGGTGGCTTACATATGCTTCCCAGGCAGTCTCCCATCCACGCACTGACCATCCCTGACGCTGCTGGGTGCTGGCCTCCTGTGCCTTCAGACTAGACAGGCAACTACACAGAACTGTTTTCAGCACCTGCTAAAAACTTTCTTGTTTAGACAAACCTATCCAGATATGTAACGTCAAACATGAATTTTAACGTGTAATTTTATTTTATAATATATAACTGCTGATTTTATTTATTTTTGGAAATTCTTTAGGCTGGCATGTTTTTAACCCTGACTTTTATGGGTAACAATTTTGATTTATACTTTATGTAAACTGTTTAGAGGCTTTTAGGTTTAAGTGGTATACTAATTCTGTTAATTAAATAAATACATCTAATTGCCAATTCTGAGAAGAGGATGGTAGGCCTTTAGTCTGATCCAACAGGGCTCTTCCTATAGTCTTATGCTCAGGCCTGCCCCCTTCTGACCAGCCAACCAACCAACTACTTCAGGAGGGCAAACTACCTATGTAGATAGGCTCTGTGCGTCAGGAGCACAGCATAGGGCTGACTTTGTGCCAAGGATGAATTTCCCACTGGCTTAGACCATCTTCCAGGTCACAATCCTGCATCACCCAAGGAGTTCCTGCCACTTCTACTGACTTGGCAGAATTTTGTAACAGGGACAGTTTTTACACTTAGCAGTTCAAACTATGCATCCTTAGTGCTTCTATGAACCATTTGATATAAACACATGCTGAAATCTTGCTCATATTTACATACAGACACGCTGAGCCCTGTGGAAGCTAGTGGACTGGAACAAGTGTAATGAGATGCAGGATTAAAGTCCCTGGTTCCTGATTATACTGGCCATCTCTTTACATACAATGAAGAACTGTACCACAGTGCCTGGTCTAGATGTTTTACATTTTGTTTTAATTTGTATTTGTAGATAGAACTTTTGCCCAAATGTTGAGATTTCATCTGGAGTTTAGCATAAAGAGAAGTAATGTGTGCTTTATTTCTTGAAAATACTTGTGCACATACATATGCATGACAAAACAGCCCAGAGGAGGAGATCACTTGTGTAGATTTGCACAGTATGTTTGCAGAATTTGAAACTGTATTGCACAAGAGAAGCAATGAGGGAAAATTACCTTGCAAAATCATCTGGTGCAACAGCTAAACATACTTTTTAACATATAGTATTTAAGAAGTCTTGGCTGTCATGTTATAAATACACTAGTTCTTTGTGTAAACGCATGCTATCCAATGACATATTAAGGAGATTTTTTAAATTTTATTTTACTACATTTATATTCTGCCTTTCCTCCCAGGAGCTCAAGGCAGTGCATTCTCCCTGCCCTCATTTTTTGTTCACTACCTGTGAGATGAGATAGTAACTGGCCTATGATCACCCAAGAAGCTTCATGACTGAGTGGGGATTTGAACCTGGGTCTTCCAGCCCCAGTCTGACATTCTAACGTGCATTCGCTCAAAGCTTTTCTCTTCCCAAAGACAGTCAAATTCCATGAAGCTTCTTGAGACACAGTACCCTTCCAAATGGCTCTCTTCTGAAGCCTGTTTTCCTTGTTTTCATGCGTTTCTTTCCTCCCTTCCACAACCAGTGTGTGTGTTTTATGCATTAGCTAGCTGCAACAGCATTCTTTTGTGCACTTCGAGTGTGCCTGGCAGAAGAACCAATAAACAGACACAGGTGGGTTCTGTTCGTCTGCTGCATAAGTAGTCAGGTTGAAACGGAGCCCCCTTAAGCTGCCGCCCTTCTCTTGCCCCAGGCCTCAGTCTAGCCTTAAACTAACCTAGCCCCATCTGTCACACTATCTGGGCCATCTCTGCTGCATGATTGGCACTAGGCTTGAAAAGATGACGCAAGGCGGGCCATGTGGCAGCCCTAGCCTTGAAGAGCATGTTGGGGGGGGGAGTAGGAGGGAGGGAGGCATAGAATGAAATATTGGGACATGACACTTGGAGACTCAACTAATCACAGCAGCTGATGGCTGCAGAGTGCTATACATCCTCTGCTTGCAGGCAGCCATGTACGCATTCCTGGCAGCCGCTCCCTTTGCATTATTCATTCAGAGGAGTCCCTTTAAATTTTGAAGCTGAGATTAGGGCTCTTCTGCTCCCAACCCCCGAATTTGACCTCACTATAGCTGCAAAGGCAACAGGGAGGCCCATTGTAAGGCCATTAGCAAAGAACAATGGGAAGCTGAAAGGGTAAATCTGCGTGAATAGAAGAATGAAAGTTGGCTTGTGCCAGAGATCCTGGTTTAGCTCATTATGTGAAGCAGCAGATGGAGTGTGGCCTGGTTGCTGGGCAGAATTCTGGAGGGCTGGGGTGGGGGTGCAGTATTCTGTAAAAAGTTCCACTTTGATAATAAAATGACCCGGGCATTTTGTTTCGAGGCCCTTTCAAATGCTCTTAGCTCAGTAAGGACAGCAATAAAAATTACCAAGTTAATTGATACGACTCCCGTTACTTATAAAACCAAACAAAAATCTGGTGGGTTATTTTGTGTGTGTGTGGGGGGGTATTTTTGCAAAATTATCTACTCACACTTCACCAGGGACATTGCATTTTGCTTTTTACTCTATTAGGCTATACATCAACAGCTGCTGACTTTCTTTGCCATACACCATGTTATGCATCCAAACACATACAAAATTAACCTGAATTTAAAGGTTGGGGGAAGAAAGGAGAGTAATAGTACAAATGTTGGTATTGTGAAACAACGTTAACTCTAAAACCTGTAATCTCTTGAGTCAACTTTTATTCAGGTAAGAATTACAATTCATAGGAGAATGTAAAACAGAGAAATGTCTTTATGCTATAGCTACATATCCATTAACTTTACCCAGTGTTTTGGTGAGGCCCATCTGGATAGTGAGCTGGATTGGGTTCTACTTGCACATTAATAGCTTCCATATTGAACAACAAAGGAGCAAGGAGCGGGGCCACACTGCGTAGCCTCACTCCTAACGTCACATGCTATATCTCCTGATGTCTTCACATACAGCAGGAACATCTGTAGGGAGAGGAACCTTGTTCACCGCCCAGAGAGCTACTCGCTATGGGCGGTTTAAAAATGAAACAAAATAAATAAATAAATAAATATTACCGCCCTGGCCCCCTTCTGGGAGGAAGAGCAGGATGTAAATTTAATAAATAAGTAAAATGTATAGTTGTACATACAAAGGCTTAATTGGTATCTGGAACCCTGAATGACTGGGGTTTCAGATCCTAAAAGAGCCTTCATGTGTACAACTATACACATGAAGGCCCCCTCCCTAAGATATTCATGCTGTATGCGCAGATGTCAGAGGTGCAGCATGTGACATCAGAGGCAGGGCAAGTCAGCACAGTGCTGCCCCATACTCCCATGTTGCTGATGCTAATCACCCTGTGCTTTATCAACTCCACTGGCTCCCAATTTGCTTCCGGGCCCAATTCAAAGTGCTGGTTCTGGCCTTTAAAGCCCTAAACGGCCTTGGACCAATGTACCTGAGGGACTGCTTACGCCCATATGTTCCTGCCCGGGATTTAAGATCATCTGCCTCTGGTCTCCTCTGCGTGCCTGGAGTGAAAGACGTTAGACTGACAGGCATGCGGGAGAGAGCTTTTTCAGCTGTGGCTCCCAAGCTTTGGAACACCCTACCCCAAGAAGTCCGCTCTGCTCCCTCCCTGATGGTTTTCCAGAGACTTCTGAAAATGATCTTGTTCCGGAGAGCCTTTGGGAGGTACTGAAGGTAGAACCCGACACTGATTTTATGCCCTCTACATTAAATTTTACCCTTGTAGTCCCCTTTAGTACCACTCTCTATGTATATGTATATGTGTGTGTGTGTGTATTGTATTTTATGTATTTTAATTGTATTTTATGATTTTAATTTATTTTAATGTTTTTGTGATTTTATTGTTTACAATTTTATTATGTACGTGTTTGATTTTATTTTTGTAAGCCGCCCTATTACAGGGTAGGAGGGCGGGATAGACATATTTTCATTAATAAATAAATAAATAATAAATGTGTTGTGTTAATAGCCGAATAAGGCTATCGGCTCTGTAAAATGTTGGGCTGAGAGTAATCTCTGCTGGTGATTCATCTGGTGACAAAACAATACTATCCTCAAAATTACACAGGGGTGGGGGAAAACACCCCACTTGTGCACCAGCAAAATGGTCACTTCATATTGCATGCTAAGCTGAGCATTGCATGCTCAGTTTAGGAAAGGAAGCAGTAAACACACAACCACAAAATGCCAAACCAGCATAAAAAGTGCAGATAAACCTACAGCATCCCTGGAAACTCCACTAACGCTCACCCATTGGGGACAGTTCCAGAGATGACCACCTGCATGCTGCCCACGCTCAGAGAGTGCTAATGAATTCACAATGATCCAGGCACATCCTCAGCACACATCCTAGTATCACAACACAGCGTATTCACAACAATGCCACACCAGTTCCAATGGCACAGGCGGCAATGACACCCCTACTGAGAATCTTCAGGTATTCCTACAGGAAGGGATTGGAGTCCCCTTGTGCTCCACATCAAAACTGCTTTGGGGCACAACAAACAAAGGAGAGGAGGGAGAGCCCACACAGGACAATGGACACATAGCTCCCTGGGCAGATTACCTAACAGAGAGCACACAAGGTTCAAGAGTCACCCAGGAAGGGAAAGAGTCTTTGGACAAGAAGTCGAGAGGGACTGAAAAGAAATATTTCAATCAGATGCACTGATGTACAGGAGGATGTCAGTGAATTCAGGATTAATTATCAACATTGTAGATCTGCAGGATTAGTATATAGGTCCAAGGAGAAGGTACAAATTAAGGACAAGTTTGTTGCTATCGTAAAATCTACTAATACAGAGAATAGCTTCCGCACAGCTTAAAGGAATTTAGTCTCACTACTCAGCTCTGATTTGACCAATAAAAAGGCTTTGAACAAAAAATAAAGAACATTGCAGAAGAGATATGCAAAGAATATGTGGACAGGTTTTTAAGGAACTGGGAAATTCAAAGATTTTTTAAAAGTATATAAAGGGATGCCAGTCACATATACACATATGTGTACTGTTCAGTATATAGGGGAGAGAGGTGAAAGAAGATCTATAAAGATTATTTTTATTTATTATTTGATTTGATTTTTATTTATTATTTGATTATTTCAAAGTCTGTTTTTATGATGTTGTAAAGTGGTTTTAGCACTTCTGTTTGTCACCCTGGGCTCCTACTGGGAGGAAGGGTGGGATATAAATCAAATAATAAATAAATAATAATAATAACATTTATATCCCGCCCTTCCTCCCACCAGGAGCCCAGGGCAGCAAGCAGAAATGCTAAAAACACTTTAAGTCATCATAAAAACAGACCTTGAAATACATTAAAACAAAACATTGTTAAAAACATTTTTAAAAAAAGCTTTAAAAACATCTTTTTAAAAAGAGTTAAAAACATATTAAAAAAATATATTAACAAGCAATTCTAGCACAGACTGGGATAGGTCTCAACTTAAAAGGCTTGTTGAAAAAGAAAAGTCTTCAAAAGGCGCCAAAAAGATAGCAGAGATGGTGCCTGCCTAATATTCAAGCGGAGGCAATTCCACAGGGTAGGTGCTGCCACACTAAAGGTCCGTTTCCTATATTGTGCAGAACGAACCTCCTGATAAGACCCTCACCTGAAGAGCGCAGTGATCGGCTGGGTATATAAGGAGTAAGATGGTCTTTCAGGTATCCTGGTCCCGAGCTGTATAGGGCTTTGTACACCAAAACTAGAACCTTGAACTTGGCCTGGTAGCAAATGGGCAGCCAGTGCAATTCTTTCAGCAGTGGGGTGACATGTTGGCGATACCCTGTCCTAGTGTGCAGTCTCGCCATCGCATTTTGCACCAGCTGCAGGTTCCAGATCAACCTCAAGGGTAGTCCCACACAGAGCGCATTACACTAATCCAGCCTGGAGGTTACCAGTGCTTGGACAACAGTGGTCAGGCTATCTCTGTCCAGAAACGGCCGCAGCTGTCTTACCAGCCGAAGCTGGTAAAAGGCACTTCTAGCCATGGAGGTCACCTGAGCCTCTAGCGACAAAGATGGATCCAGGAGCACCCCCAGACTACCAACCTGCTGTTTCAGAGGGAGTACAACCCCATCCAAAGCAGGCAACTGACCAATTATCCGAACTCGGGAACCACCAACCCACAGTGCCTCTGTCTTGCTAAGATTCAGACTCAGTTTATTGGCCCTCATCCAGCCCATCACCGAGTCCAGGCAGCGGTCTAGGGCTTGCACGGCATCTCCTGATTCAGATGTTACAGAGAAATAGAGCTGGGTATCATCAGCATACTGCTGACACCTTGCCCCAAAGCTCCTGATGACTGTTCCCAAGGGCTTCATATATATATTAGACAGCATGCGGGACAAGATGGTATCCTACGGCACCCCACAGCACAACTGCCAGAGGGCCGAAAGACAGTCACCCAATGCTATTCTGAGAGCGACCCTGGAGATAGGATCAGAACTACTGTAAAACAGTTCCTTCAATACCCAGCTCACCAAGTCGGCCCAGAAGGATACCATGGTCAATGGTAGCAAAAGCTGCTGAGAGATCAAATAAGAATAACAGGGTCACAGTCCCCCTGTCCTTCTCCCAATAAAGGTCATCCATCAGGGTGACCAAGGCCGATTCAGTCCCATAACGATGCCTGAACCCAGACTGGGATGGGTCAAGATAATCTGTTTCATCCAATAGTATTTGTAATTGCTGCATCACAACCCTCTCAATCATCTTCCCTAAAAAAGGGGTATTTGCAACTGGTCGGTAGTTGTCACAAACCAATGGGTCCAGGGTGGGGGTTTTCATGAGTAGTTGGATCACTGTCTCCTTCAAGGTGGCTGGAACCACTCCCTCCCGCAATTATGTGTTGACCGCACCCTGGATCCACTCAGTCAGACCCCCTCGGCAAGCTTTAATAAGCCAAGAAGGGCAAGGGTCGAGACGACACGTTGCTGGCTGTATCATCGCAAGCACCTTGTCTACATCATCAGGCTGCATCAACTGAAACCGTTCCCAAGAAATCGCAGCAGAGGTTGCACTGGACACCTCATTGGGGCCTACAGTAGATGTGGATGGGGCATCAAGACTGCTACGGAGGCGAGCAACTTTACCCTCAAAGTGCCTTGCAAACAATTCACAGTGGTCCTCTGAAGGATCTAAAACTCCATTTCCTGGAGTTGATGTCAACAGACCCCTGACAATATGGAAAAGCTCCACTGGACGGCTACTTGAGGATGCGATGGAGGCAGAGAAATGGGCCTTCTTTGCAGCCCTCACTGCCAAATAGTAGGCATGGTTATTTTTTTATTAATACAGTCTTGTGGCACCTTAAAGACTGTCAGGTTTATTGTGCCCTAAGCTTTTGTCAACTAGAGTCCCGTTCATCAGATGAAAAAGCTTCTAGCACTAGTCCATTAAAGTGTGTGCCACAAGAAAACTTTGCTTTGTAAGGTGTCATAAGATAGGTTGGTGGGTTGGTGTTGTTGCTTTGTTGCTGCAGCACATGCATATCCCTCCACCATTTGCACTGGTCTCTTGTCTCTGGGGAAAACTTGTGGTCCTTGTTTTGCCCTATAAAATTTTAAATAGCTTAGGCTATACTTACTTTAAGAACAGTTATCTCTGTTAAATTCTTGGCAATTTCATTCAAACTGTAGAAGTCTTTTCCCTTGAAGGGCTGCAGGAGCCATATCATCCCCATGTGGTCCATGGTTAGTAGCCTCAAGACTCAATTACTGTAACACACTTTATGTGGGGCTGCCCTTGTATCTGGTCTGGGAGCAGCAACTAGTGCAGAATGCAGCGGCCAGACTGCTCACAGGAGACTACTGGCAACATGTTACCCTGCTGCTGAAAGAGCTGCACTGGTTGCCAATTTGCTACCGAGCCAGTTCAAGGTACTTACTTGTGTTACTTCACAAAGCACTAAACAACTTGGGCCGAAAGTACCTTAAGGATCGCCTGACTCCTTATGTTCCATCTCGGTTACTGAGATCTGATGGAGCACCTCTGAGGGTCAGTTGGCTTCCGCCTTTAGTGTGGCAGGCCCTGCCCTGTGGAGCTCCCAAGAGACGCTTGGCAGAAACCATCCCTCCTTTTTTTCAGGAGGCTTTTAAAAACCAAAGTTTTTAGACAGGCCTTCTAGCATGATTTCCCCCTCCCCCAGCCAATCCAGTATTGGTGCTTTTATTGTTGTTTTTAATGATTTTTATTGTTTTTAATTTTTTATGCCTTTGTATGTTGTAAGCCGCCTTGATGTACTTCTTGAAAAGTGTGGCCTATTTAATAAATAAATAATCAATAATAATGGGAAGGGCTGTGGCTCAGTGGTAAAGCATCTGCCTTGCATGCAGAAGGCCTCAGATTCAACTCCGAGCATCTCTAGGCATCTCGACATCATACTCTCTGGACATCTGCGGGCGTGGGAGCTCTGTTGACTTGGGCGTCTGTGTCGATCTTGGCGCCTACAATTGACGAGTTTCTGGCTGACCCTTTCCGCTTGGTGGGCGATGGGAGTGGGTGGCCATGGCCAGTGGCTTGGAATACGGTAGTGGCGGTGGGGTGGGGATGTGCAGCGGTGGGTTCCTGCAGGGCGGCGGTGGCGGTGGCCCACTGCACAGTTCACGGACAAGTTGAATTTCACCCTGACTTACGAGTGCCCCTCCACTGCCTGACCTGTATCCCTTGTCATCATGCAGGAACCTTATGCTGCTGCCTATACCGGCCCCCAGCTCATACACCATTGCCAACCACCACTGACACCATTACCGGGTCTACTCTGTCATTGTTGGGCAAGAGTAAGGAGGCTTCAGACAAGAACAGAATTAGGTTCTATTTTATTGTTTAGATTTTCAATACCTGATGTTAAGTTTTTGTATGTTTTTGCTTTGTACGTCGCCCAGAGTGGCTGGACAACCAGCCAGATGGGCGACTAATAAATCCAATAAATAAATAAATAAATAGGCAGGAGTGGGAAGACTCCATGTCTGAAACCCTGGAGAGCCACTATCAGTCAGTGTAGACAATACTGAATTAGATGGACCAATGGTCTGACTCAGTATAAGTCAGCTTCCTCTGTTCCTCTCATTGATGGCTGTCTATCACCTAATTAAGATATTCTTGTTCTCCTAGGCCTTTGGAGTCTCTGGGGAAATTAGCTCTGATCTTAATGTAGCTATTTAATATAGCTGCTGTTTTATGTAGGATGTATTTATAGTGTTTTATATTTTTTTAAAATGTAGAGTAGCATTGGTATTAGTCTGCAAACTTTTTTAGGACCACTGTTGTGGTAAAAAGTGATATGTAAATTATTATTATTATCATCATCATCAACAACAACAACAACCACTACTGGAGCCAGTATGCCTTTGAATGCCGGTTGTTGGGAATCATAAGTCAGGTCCTGCTTGCGTTCTCATAGGCATCTTGTGTTTCCATGAAGGACAGCAAGAACAGAGTTCTGGACTAGATGGGCCTTTGTCCTGATCTAGTAGCGCTCTTCTTGTTGGGTTTTAAATACAACTTTTTAAAAGCCCAAAAAACAAACTTTAAAAACAGGAAAGGGAAAGGGGGTGGGGAACATATATAAAATTCCAAGCAGAACATTATGTGATATAATAGCCAGTACTTCCTGCTTAACCTTCTCAAAAATGTAACTCTATTCCAGAAAACTATAAAACAGTCTCCCTCATTCCAAAAGCTGGGAATGTCCATTTCCCCAAAATCTTGCAGTCTTAATTATTATCCTCATTTGCTGTGCCTTACTCATTATTCTTGAATTGGCAATATTAGTTATCCTACAGAATTGTGCTACCAGTATCCACACCATACTTAAAACATTATTGATCTAACTTTGATATTCCTAGGTGGTAACTTCCAATCGTTGTGGTATCCATGCCATTGGATCAAAGCCTTTTTCTGTCAAGATTGTGTGTTGATCATTGTGCGCTGATCTCCCCACATAAAACAAATTCACGCACAGGCGTCTTCCAACCAAACCAAACCAAAAGTTCCATGCCGATTGGTGAATGACGACGGGGGCAGGACTGTGAAATCTGGGAGCCCCTAGTCATGGACTGGCACATGGGTAGTGGATACAGACTCAGTCATCCTGGCTCAAGGACCGAGGCAGTTGAGTAGTTCAGCGGCTATATCCATGACTGAGCAGTCCTATTCAGGATCCACTCTGCTCACCCCGTATGGGGAGGGGGCTAGAAAAGGTGCCCTAAACATAGTCTGCCTCATCTCTCTCCCTGACTGCAAAAGACAATTGAACTTTGGAACATGGAATATATTAACATTGCAGGACAATACAAATAGTGAACGTCCTGAACACAGGACTGCCATCATCGCAAGGGAGTTGAGACGTTTTAATACTGACATAGCAGCACTCCAAGAAACTTGAAGAGCAGGAGAAGGACAACTGAAGGAAGAAAAAGGAGGTTATACCTTCTTCTGGAAAGGACTGCCTGAACAAGAATGACGAATACATGGAGTAGGCTTTGCAATTAAAAATAATCTTGTGAAGCTCTTGTCAGAAGTTCCTATTGGCATTAATGAATGACTCTCAACTCTCCGGTTAAAACTTGCCAAAAACCAGCAGGCAACTATTCTAAGTGCTTATGCACCAACATTAGATGTTGATGAAGACATCAAGAAAACATTTTATAACCAGCTGGACGCCATCTTAGCAGAGATACCTAAGGAGGATAAAATTATCTGCTTGGGCAATTTCAATGCAAGAGCTTTTAAATTGTTTTTTTTAAAAATGTGTTTTTAAATTTGTATAGTTTTATATTTGTTTTTAATGTTTTTAATTGTTGTAAACCATCCAGAGAGCTTCAGCTATGGGACAGTATACAAATGTAACAGATGAATAATAATAAATAAATAAGAATTGGCCGTGATTTCATTTATGGCCAGAAACCATTGGGAAAGAAGGAGTTGGCAATAGCAACCTGAATGGAATTCTGCTTCTGAATAAATGTGCAGAGCATAATCTTGTTATTACAAACACACTCTTTCACCATAAAAATAAATCTAAAACATCATGGAAGCACCCTCGGTCAAAACACTGACATCTCCTACATTACGTAATTGTCCATGCCAGAGATCATAGTGATGTACTCCTCACTAGGGCTATGACAAGTGCTGATGACTGTTGGACAGATCACCGATTAATTCAATCTACTATGGCCATTAATATTGTTCCTCGACGTAGGCTCCAAGGAAGAAAACCAAGGCGTAAAATGAACATCCATGCCCTTCAAGATCCTATTAAGCAAGCCTGCTTTCAAACAACTCTCAAGAAACATCTACCTACGGAACTCCCTGAAAATGTTGAGGAACACTGGATTAAACTGAAGACATCCATTATTGCAGCATGTGAACAACCTATTGGATACCAATCTAAGAAACATCAGGACTGGTTTGATGAGAATGATAGTGAGATTGAACATATCAACAAGAAAAGGAAAGCCTTCCAGATATGGCAGAAAGACATTAACTGTGCTGCTAAGAAAAAAAATCTATGCCAGTTCAAAGGCTGAGGTCCAAAGAAGAACTAGGGAACTTAAGAACGCCTGGTGGTTAAAGAAAGCTCAAGAAATCCAGCACTTTGCAGATGCTCATGATGCACGGGACTTTTTTAATGCCACAAAGGCCATCTATGGACCAACAAATTACAGTACAAATCCCTTATGTTCAATGGATGGTACCAAACTTCTTAAGGATAAAGAGTCTATTGCACTGTGCTGGAAAGAGCATTACCACAACCTCCTTAATCGTAACTCTGTTGTGACTGGTGAGGTTTTCTTGCAAATCCCACAACAAAAAATTAGAGCTGAGCTTGCAGTATCCCCTAATTTGGATGAAGTCAGTAAAACCATCAATCAAATGAAGAACAATAAAGCTAGTGGACCTGATGGGATTCCTGCTGAAGTCTTTAAAGAAGGTGGGCCTGAATTCACACAACAACTTCATAAGCTCATCGAAAAAATCTGGATGAGGGAGGAGATCCCAGAAGACTTTAGGGATGCCATAATAATCACCCTTTTTAAGAAGGGTGACAGAACAGATTGTGGGAACTACCGAGGCATCTTTCTTCTTGCTACCGCAGGTAAAATCCTTGCAAGGATCCTCGCAAATTGCCTCCTACCGATCTCAGAGGATGTCCTCCCCGAATCTCAAAATGGGTTCCGCCCTTCCAGGGGGACAGTGGACATGATCTTCACTGCATAACAGCTTCAAGAAAAATGCTGGGAGCAGAATCAACCTTTATATGTGGCGTTTATTGATCTGACTAAGGCAGCCTTTCCCAACTAGGGGGCCACCAGATGTTGTTAGACCACAATTCCCATCTTTCCTGACCATTGGCAATGCTGGCTGAGGATGATGGGAGTTGTGGTCCAACAACATCTGGTCACCCACTAGTTGGGAAAGTCTGGACTAAGGCCTTTGATACTGTGAATCAAACCGCTCTCTGGACCATCCTTCTGAAAACTGAATGCCCTGTTAAATTTGTGAATATTTTGCAACTCCTTCATGACAACATAACAGTAACAATTTTGGATACCAATGGCTTTCAGAGTGATCCATTCAGAGTCAGATCAGGCATAAAACAGGGATGTGTCATTGTTCCTACCTTATTTGCTATCTTCATTGCTATGATTCTACACCTTATGGAGGGGAAACTTCCTACTGGTATGGAAATCATATATCAAACAGATGGAAAGCTTTTTAATCTCATTAGGCTGAAAACAAAAAGTAAGGTAATGTCAACCTCTGTCGTACAATATGCCAATGATAATGTAGTCTCTGCACATTCAAAGAAAGATGTTCAAACTATCCTAAATGTCTTTGCAGAAGCATATGGAAAGCTTGGGCTCTCACTTAATATTAAAAAAAAAAACAAGTGCTTCATCAACAGGTGCAAACTAGTCCCTCTGTAGCACGATCAATCCAGCTTCATGGTGTGATGCTGGAGAACGTTGATCACTTCCCCTATCTTGACAGCCATCTCTCTGTAAAAGCTGTTGTCGATGCTGAAATTCAACATCATCTGAGCTCTGCGAGTGCCACATTCTCCTGAATGAAGTGTAGAGTGTTCAAGGATTAGGATATTCGCAGGGAGACCAAAATGCTTATTTACAAAGCCATTGTACTACCAACCTCACTGTACACCTGTGAAACATGGCCCATTTATAAACGCCACTCCCAACTTCTTGAAAGATTCCACCAATGCTGCCTCCAGAAAATTCTGCAAATTATTTGAGAAGACAGACAGACTAATGTTAGCATTTTGGAAGAAGCAAAGACTACCAGTGTTGAAACAATGATCTTTCAACATCAACTTCGCTGGACTGGCCATGTCGTTCAAATGCCTGAGCACCGTCTTCCAAAGCAGCTACTTTACTTCCAACTTAAGGATGGAAAACTGAATACTGGTGGACAGCAAAAGAGATTTAAAGATTTCTTAAAGCAAATCTAAAAAAATGTAACATGAGCTGCGAGAGCTTGGAAGTCTTGGCCCATGAACGTACCAAATGGAGGTCAGCTAATATCAAAGGTGCTATGGACTTTGAAGAAGCACGAATACAGGGCGAACGGGACAAACAAGCTAAGCGGAAGGCAGGTCAAACAAATCCTCATCATGACCATCTTCTATCTGGAAACCTATGTCCTCACTGTGGGAGGCTGTGTGGATTCAGAATTGGCCTCCACAGTTACTTACGGACCCACTGTTAAAAACCTTATCTTGGAAGACAATCATACACGGCCACGAGTGATCACCAATGAATGAATGAGGTGATAACAGAATTCAGTTTTCCTTTACAGATTATCCTGGTGTGTACACTGCCTTGATTCTATTGAGGTTGCAGAACCAACTCTCATTGAAGTATATTGTGTTTGGCATATACCTCTACTGAGGCATGACCTTATGCCTTGCAAAAGAAAACTTCATATGCTTATTGTTGTGAACCTTTTTTTAAAAAAATCTACATTCTAAGCCCCTCATATTATCATAAGGCTTTTTTATTCTTTTGAGAACAACAATCCCTATCATAACTGACAGACACCTATGGTGTTTGCATTTTGCTTAATGAAGAAGAAACCTGCTGGGATAACGTAGGGCTATTAACTTTTTTAAAAATGGCACCCTTTCCACACTTTTTCTTGGCATCATATTAGCAGCAGACTGCAACCAAAAAGGATAGAAACCCACACTAAACAACCTTTAAAAAACTCAAATGGGCTCAGTAATGTATCTATAAGAACATCTAAAGTATTAAATGCAATTTGAATATGTAATAGCTAGCAATCATAAAACATTATAAAGAAATCATATGTAGTAGATAGATAAAAGCTGGCTGATAAAATAAATAATTCCATTGAATTTGAGAGGCCTGCATCATCAAGGATTCTTACTATTCATTTCATCAGTCTACATTAAAAGACTGAGCAAGATACACATCTGTACAATATATGGTGTAGGTCAGATTTATTATTTACAAGATCTAAAAATACCAAAGGAGCTCAGGAACATCCAGCTACCAAAAATCCAGGGTACTCACTGAAGAAGACCTTTACAGGTTAAAATGTGTTTGGGAAAGATCTAGTACAAGATTTGAATGCAAGGAGTGTATTAAGAATAGTTTATTGCCCTATATGATGGGGTTTTTATAATGTTTTATGATTGCTAGCTATTATATATTAAAATTACATTTAATACTTTAGATGTTCTTATAGATACATTACTGAGCCCACTTGAGTTTTTCAAAGGTCATATTAGCAGCAGCCAACCAGTCAATTGGCCAATTTCCAGTGACATTCACAACAGACCCAGTTTTAAAAATCCAGGAAGTTTGCTCCCATTTGTGATAATCCCCAGATCCAACCTACGCTAAGCAAAAGATGGCTATTTTTTTAAAAAAAAAAAAACAGGCCACCTGGCAAAACTAACATCTCCTCCACCAACCCCCACACATCTTGTAAATATGAATTTCCTGGAAAGGCTTTACTTGCTGGTGACCTTGCAACATTCAAGGCTCAAACAAATTACGGTGGTGGCTCCAAGTTCTCTGTGTTCAGCTCTCTGAAATGTCCTGCTGGTTGAGTTCATGCATTAGTGACATGAAAGCTTTGCTCTCTGACCTAGCAGTGTGAATTTGCCAAGTATGCCAACAAACACAGAAGGTGAAGGGGGCAAAGTCGTAACGTGTGAGTAGATGCCTTCCTGACACATTTCCATCAGAATGCATCCTTCGTCTAAGAGAGGTGGGAGAAGTAGAACATATGAAAATTCTAGGTTAAACTGTAACAAGCTGAATGTGGCCCCATGATATTTCATAGCAGTCAGATTGTTCAGGACATTTCATTGGGAACTACATGTGTTCATTCAGTCTCCAAGGTCCAGATGTGCTGGGCCTTCAGTCATTTCAGTCAATGGGGCAACAGTGAGCAGTTCTCTGGCACGGTGTTGACAGAGGCACCCCTCTGCCCTTACTGCTGCCTTCCATCAAAACAGCTTCTGTTAAAACTTAGAATTTCCCTTCTCCCTTTCAGTCACCCCACAGTGGCAGCCAGCCATTCCTACTCAAGAAATGCTTCATTGATCACTGTTGCATCTATTGCTGAAGAATTCTCAGAGTTCAATCAGACAGTCAAAATGCTGGCCCAGGATTGAGGGAGCAGCCTATTGCGCACAAGGTTGCATTTCCTCTGAAGGATGAGATTCACAGTTTTGAGGGGTGCTCATGGACCTAGTGTTGCTCCTGGATAGCAAGGTGCCTGCTGTGGCTAAGAATTTCTTTATCCACTTCAGACCAGTGCACCAGCTGCACCCCTTCTTGGGGAAAGCAGATGTGACACACATGCCTTAGTTACATCCAGATTACATCACTACCATATACACTCCATGGGATTGCATGAAAAGGATTGGGAAACCACAGATGGTACAAAATGCTGTAGCCAGAATAATATCTGGTGCATACTATTCTGGCCATACTACACCAGCCTTGTTTAAACTGCATTGATTTCCTATACATTTCTGGGCCCAATTCAAGGTGCTGGTTATTACCTCTAAAATCTAAATGGCTTGGGACCAGGATATTTTAGGATCTGTCTCCTCACGCATGAATCTGCTCATCAACTTCAGTCACCTTCACAGGCCTTGCTCTGTCACCAAGGCAGCTGCAGGATACAGGACAGGGCCTTTTCAGTAGCAGCCCCCAGAATTACAGAATTTTCTCACAAGGGAGTTTAGACTGGCCCCTTCTCTGTTGTCCTTTCCACCAGGCTTTTAATGTGTGTTAATTGTATCTAATTACAGTTTGGTTTATCTGTTTCATTGTGGCTTGAATTGCTTTTTAATTGTTGTATTGATGTTTTATTGGTATAAAGCACTGTGGGGGATCTTTTTTTAGGGTCAAAGAGTGGCATGGAATTTGTTTAACAAATAAAACATAAAATGTGACTACTATAGAACTTTATGGGGCTACATTCATCTTGCTACCATTTAATGGTACATTAAATACATTCTCTGTTTCCCCATTCTAAAATCTTTGATTCAAGCATAACATGAATGTTGTTTTAAGTTAAAGTCAGGAGATGTGAACACAGATCTTCTGTTTTACATGCAGTTCAGACCTGTGGGTCAAGCTAGATGTGATTGTAAGATCTATGGATAAAATATTTCTCAGTTTGTATTGCTTTTTATATTTTAAAGCAGCTGTGGGCAGAGCCTGATTTGCATAGGGACCACAGCGCTCATGCGTGTGTTTGCGTGTGTGTTAAATTCTCCCCTGTGCTGTTTCCTGATTAACCTTGGTGCAGTCTAGATCTGACTTTTTCCTACCCATCCCCATACCTGCTTTTAAACCAAAGAAACAAACAGATGTAGACACACACGAGATTCATTATTGGTTTGACCACTTGAGACTTGGGGGGGGGGGAAGCTAGCTATTTTCTAATGAGCAAGAGAAGAATATGGGTGTTATTTAATCAAGGCTGGGAAGAAAAAGCAATGAGGAGGTGCCCATATGTGAACATTATAAATAAATGGATGCTAAACAGTCACACCTATTTTGTATTTAGACAGGCCAGAGGGAGATCAGTATTGGAAAGGTCATAAACACTCAACTCATTTCCTAGAAGTCAACAGCCAGTTTCCTAGAGAGAATTATCATGTGTAGCCAGGAAGATTATAAGAATCTGACACACTTTCAAGAACATACCTAGCAGATTTATAGGCAGTGGAATCACATGAGTGTTTTCTCTGTCTCTTAAGTATGCATACATATGTCTTATATTAGTATGGAAAAGCCGTGTACAATATGGCTTCAGGGCTTGCCATATGAGGCATAAAGAAGCATATGTACAACCCCTATTTCTGGCTAGGATGCTAGTGTAATTGAAAGGGAATTCCATTATTGTCAGTGGTGGATGCTGAATTTACACCAACTTAACACAGGGTAGAGTGTTGGCCTGCCAGGCAGATAAAGTGGTCATAAAAGAATACATTTTCAGGCAGCAGCACAGCTTTTGCCAAGCTCCAAAAATGCACATACTTGCTGCTTGTTCACTGCATATGTGCAAACTAAAAACAGTGTTTTATTTCAGCTGTGGCAAATGGACCATGGAGAATACAATAAATTAATGAATATTAAATAGTCATACCTACTTACTTAAAACGCTGACACGGTACCTTTCCCTCTAAACCCCAATGATAACATTGAGTGTTCAAATCCAGTAAGTGGGCGAGTGGCATACCTTTTGATTTCGGGGTCTTTAAGAATATGAGTCAATTGACATGTATGAAACCATCCCAGTTTTAAGTTCGGAATGTTTGCTCTAAGTTGGTCCAATGTAATTGGGCAATTCTGTATAAAAAAATCTTTAAACCTAAAGTAACCATACTGTTCCCATTTTGCAATGAATTTCTTAAATGTCACATCTTTAATACCAAGATAGGATTGCAATGGAGTTAATGAAGAGTATATTCTTTTGAGTAAGAATGATTGTATTTATTATTCAAAATGCACCAATAAAACTATTAACAAAAAGAAAGAAAGTCTGGTTTATACACCTTTCTGAAGTGCACAGGCTATTCTTCTGGAAAGGAGCCTGGATGTTTTCTGGGGCTTAAGTTGATTTTCTTCAGAGGGGGGGATGTAATGGTCTTGCACAGGCAGGTGCAAAGGAAGCACTCTGTGTGAATGCCACATAGTCACCTACATTTTGTGTACTTCTTTATAAGAAACAAGAGCTAAAGGATCACAACAGAGTTTCTGCACTTGACAGTGGCAAAACTGCAATTAATCTTTCTTGTAACTCTTATCAAGCAGAGTTGCAGTGAGCCATTGGGGGGATTAACTGCAAAGTTCCAATTTAACTCCCAAGCACAAGGTAATCATGCCCCTTAACATAATATCGTCTGTACCTGGTAAACAACATTGGGGTACTAGCCAGCAAATGGCTACCCAAGGAAAACAAAAGTGCAGCTCTTTGATCCTATGCCTTGCTCAGATCTTCAAGGCATTATGTGCCTTGTGTCTGAGTTGTGTGTATATGATTACTGAGAGGCACTCACAGTAGCAGTTGACATTGCAGCGAAGCTATGAGAACTGAACGCTGGCAGAGTCCAGCACTGTTAGTAATTACAGAGGGTTGTTCTGAAGCCAGGTAGTTACAAAACAAGCCCTGGCTTCAACAGAAGCGCATGGTGACACAACAAACCTGCAGTTATTTTTCACCCTCTCTTCTGACTGTCAGCAGACTCTGTTTTCACAGGAATTCCAACTGCAAGGATAAACGTGTAATTTGCAAGGTAGCCCTTACATCTGTGCTGATGGAACCCATTTATGATTTTACATACAGATATATTATACACACACACGCACGTGTGTAATATTTTTGTAAAAAGATACAAAGTACCACCACTACTTAGCTTCTGCAAAGGAAGCCCCTCTGAGCATTCCATCCTCAAAGCTCTACAACTGCCACCTTGGTAACAGCATGTGTATGTTAGCAGCTGATGAAGGAGGAAGCTGAAACATTTTGTTAATATAATAAAAACCTCTGTTTGGTTAATCACAATTACATTCATATATATATATTTTAGGTGATAAACGGAATCCTTATAGGGATCCAGAGCAAGCTTGAGTGAAGTTCTGTTTGTTGCTTTCAAAACTGTCATATATATATCATACACAAAAATATTACACACACAATATTTTTGTAAGCCCTGAACATATCGTGCACAGTTCACTTGGCCACAGACAGGTGGCACTGGAAACTACAGCGCGACCCGGGCCAGGACAGAAGGAAGGCAAATGAGCAGTGGTGGCCTAGGCAACCTACAGAGCTGCTTCATGGGAGGCCTCAGTGTTGCTAAGGTCACCCTTTCTTCCAGGCCGTGTGTTGGGGGGAAGGAGATAAAGTGGGCAAGACCGGGGTGGATAAGGTGCCTTGGTGACCTGGGGGAAGGAGAGGGGAGAGATCTGTTAGGGACCTAAGAGGGGTTTTTTGGCAATCTGGGGGAGAGGTTGGCACACAAAGTGTGCAGGGACACAGTCCCTAGTGTGAATGTGTGTGTGTGTGTGTGTGTGTGTGTGTGTGTGTGTGTGTGTGTACCACACACACACTTATGGACTGTGACAAATTGTATGTAAAAAGATCCACATGCCATTCTTGTTATCAATTAACAGACTAGGTGGGAGTTTGGGGGAGTGAAAAGAGGTGTGGGGAGCTGTTTTCTCTCCCTTTCTCTGCAGAAATGTTTTTTGTTTACTCACACTTTGTACTGGGCAAGAAACAGCTGAACTAACCTTTGATGTCATGCAGTTCACAGGGGACTTTCCTAACTTAGACTTCCCCACCCTGCCACCATAGACTACAAACTTTTGCTGAGAGCTTCTTTAGCAATGGCATGCAGGAGGGGCTAAGGAACAGGTCCTATTTAAGATCTTGCACAAGAGCCAAGCAGAATGGTATTACTTGTTTAAATGCAAACAGATACACTCTGCTCAGAACTCTTTTCCAAATTAGTGGAGACCTTTAATAAGGGCAAATATGATTTCCAGGGCCCTTCCCAGGATAACAAACAGTAAATGTAATGTGATTGAATAACTCTGGTGACAGTGTCAAAAGGTTTGCATTTGATCTGGTGTCATAACATGATGTTCTGCCAAAAGGCAGCAGCAACTGCAGTGTGTGCGTACTCTGATAGAGAAACCTGGTAGGAAAGAAAGTAAATGCAACAATCCAGCCTTAAAGGTTAAGCGAAAAGATAAGAGGGGAAGAGGAGCTCATGGGCGATAGCCAACTAAGTCAGACTCAGAGTAGACCCACTGAAATCAATCCAATCCAATCCAAGTATGACTTAGTTGGCTGTCACCCAAGTGTTATATAATTTGTTCATAAGTCCTTGGGATTCCAAAAATAAATTGCTGTAATACTGAATGACATTTCTAAAACATGCACCTTGAAAATTTTGAAATTCATTAATTGAAATTTGTTTTCAATTTTGATGACTAAAATCTGGTATTTGTGTTGCATGATTCTGGCTACCATCCTACACTCACTCACCTGACAATAAATCCTACTGAACTCAATGGGGCTTACTTGTATATAATTGCACTGCCAAATTTTTATACAGCCATTCATTCTTCAAAGTGTAGTCCTCATCTCTCCAGTCCTTTGACCTTCCTGCAAAGACAACGGACAGGAATCAGCACTGCCAATTTATCTTACTTTTTTCACTTTTGGAGATCCAGATTATCCAGTCATAAGTTGGGGAGTCTTGTAGTGACCCTGTTTGAAAAGCCTTGTTTTATCTTACTTGGATCTACCTCTTGGTTGTGACAAACAGAAAAGCAGTAAGAAAGCTTTGTAACTGTCCCCTGGCACAACTGCTAGATCTGTGAGAAGTCAAATATTCTACCCAGTGCACAAAGAGAAGTCCTTTTACCGGTTCATGATATAAGTGAAGGTGCTTCTCGGTTAATATAGCAGCAGGAGTATTCAATAGCCAGAAAGGGCGGGAGGGAGGAATTGTTCCACAGATCTGCAGTGTCATGTTTTTACTGCATGACTCAGTTGAATCACTTCCACTGCTAGCTGCTTACTTTGTAAACTAGCCCAGATTTAATCAGACTTAAGGCCTTATTATTGTACCCTGTGATAGAGTTATTTTGGGAGGCTGTTTTTCTCCTTTGTGCACTATTAAGAAGAAAGAAATGACAAATACTTTCTTGCTGATAAATAGAAGAGTACTTGCTAGCCCTCTTTCTCTGCATGCTGACAAATAAACATGTTTGTGTTCATTTCAAGTGAACTTGGCAGGCTTGTAATACACCAAAGGAAAACAAGGCAAAGATATATTCCATCCTTGCCAGAAGTCCTATACTACATGTCTAATCTCACTGGAGTAATAAATTGGTACCACTGGACACTGAAAGCCAATTCATATGTAATGAATAAAAGCATATCCAATCCTCCAAATGGGAAGCCAACGGCCCTCCAGATGTTGGACTACCATAATCCTTGACCGTTTGCCATGCTGACGGGCTGATAGGAGTTGCACTCCACCAACATCTGGAAAGTCATCCATGCTCCAAACCATGGTTTACAGAATCAGGAACGCGACACTGGTTCAAGTGCTCCTTCAACTTACCTGCCCTTCTCTTTTCCTCTTGCATGCACCAATTCTTTCACTCCCTTTTTTGAGCAAATCCTAATTTTCCATTACATCTGAACCAAGCTAATTGTGCTTTGCATAAATCATAGTTTGCCTGTAAAAGCAAGGATTGAAATCCACTTCCCAAACATGATTTTATTCCTGGTTTGGATTTAAAAAACAAAACTTGCATTTCTCCCGCTGCCCGAAAACCCAGAGGTGGGTTACAACAATACATACATAAAACAATAAACATATAAAACAATGAACATTAAGACAACAAAACAGCAGTAAAATAAAAATAATCTGTCAGTTCCTGAAATATAGGTGACCTCCTACTTTAAAAAAAACCACCTTGATGGAAAACACAGGACTCCAGCTGATGTCTAAAGCTAAACAATGTCGATTTTAGCCAAAACTGTATTCCGAAGCTGTGATGATATTACTGAGAAGGCCTTCTGGCAGATCACAGACCCCTGGAGTTGTTTGAAGGCTAAGACTACCAGCAGGGCCTCCCTAGTAGATTTCAAGTCATGGGCAGGTTGATATGGAGCAGTAGTGTAGTGGCAAATTCAGAAGTGCAGGGTCCCTTTATTACAGTCACAGCCATGCCCTCTCATGGCCACACCCCCTTCTAAGATTAAACAACCTTCAATGAGCATGAAAGGGAACTGTGTTAGCTACTGAGAAAAGCTTCTCAGTGGCTGACTCACCTGCTTTCACTCTGATTGGCTCCAATCAGCAGGAAAGGACAAGGAAGCATGTTAGAAGGCTCTTCTCAGTGATCCACACTCCCTTTTCCTGCTTGTTGGCTCATAGGATGCTGGAGACAAAGGGACTCTGCTGGGTCCTTGCTCTCAAAAGAGTAAGGGGTCTACGACCTACCAGACCCTGGACTACTACACTCCTGATATGAAGAGATGTGCTGTCTCAGATAACTAGGTCCCAAGCTGTTTAGGTCTTTCTACATCAAGACCAATGGTACATGAATGTAATGGTAATCTACGGTTTGCTCAAACAAGGAAGGTAGAGAATAGGGATGTGTAAGGGAAGTGGGGGAGGGAACCTGCCAGTTCATCCACGGCATATTCCAGATTCATAGAGTTTGGCGGATCAGGGATGTTATGTTTGAACCTACCCTTAAGTCCAGCAAAATAATGTAAACAAATTTCATCAGTGGTAGCAAAGGAGAAGTGGGTCACTGGTCATTAGTGATGTTGTGGGCAATATATGTTGTGTCTCTTGCCCAGCCACATTGCAATTGGCACACAAAATAATGGAAGCAACAACAGAGTTTGATTGCTGGGGAAACACCATTTCTCACAGTTAGCACATCAGTTTCTAGGAAAGGTTTTTAGATCTCTTGCAACAACGTATAAATTACACATTCCCTGCATATTGCAATAGTTCTCTGGAACAGCCCATACATTTTAATTTCAATGTGTTTTATGTATGCAAATAAGTGATTTACAAAGGTGGTTTCATAAAACCTGAACAGATGCAGAAACACATATTTGGGTTATATATGTACGGCCAGCCAGACTGTTGCTTCTTAATGCATATGGCATGATTTTAACCTTTAATTTTCTGTACCTAATCACTTTTCACATGTCTGAATTTTATGCTCCCTAGTTCCATCCTTTTATCTCTTGTATTTTCTATAACATGTGTTATCTAATGTCATTCACCCACTGGCATTAGGCCTGTCTTGAAAGTGCCCGAGATTGAAAGGACAGCCTTACTCAGTCAAGCTAAATTATCCATTTGTGTCAGCATTCAATATTCTCCAGCGAATGAATTTTAATTTAATTTTAACTGTAACTTGTGTACTGAAATGCTGCATGTGTTATCTGTTGTGCGATGGCCTATGGCTAAGCAATAAAGTTATACATACATACAATATTCTCCTAGAGCAGCCATTTCTTTAGGAAATTACAACTTCAAAAAATTTAAATTTATTGCCCACCCTTCACCCAAAGGCCCCAGGCAGGTCACAATGATTTTAAAATACATAATTAAAAACAGTTGGAAACAACCTAAAATCACATCACAAAAAATATAGGATGGGTCCTAAAACTATACATCTCAGGTGCCAAAGGCCAGGTTAAAGTGGTGCATCTTCAGCATTTGCCAAAAACTGTACAGTGAAGTTGACAGATGCACCTCTGTGGGTCTGTAGGGAAGGAGGCAATCTTTCAGATATTTGAGACCTAAGTCATTTAGGGCTTGAAATACTAATATGAGCACCTTGAATTGGACCTGGAAACGAACTCGCAACTTTCTGTGTGTGTTTGTGTGTATGTGTGTGTGTGTGTGTGACGAAACATTTCTGACCAATAGTAAAGGTTAGCATGATGCATCATTTCATTTACTATTAAATTCCAAATCCTCCCCTTAGAATCACACACTATGGATTCTCTTTCTTTGCAGGTTTGCAGGCACAAAACAGAAATGCACTACTTCATTCTGGCTATAACAATGATTTGTTATTCTTTTGTAGAATAGTTCTCTGCTGAAATTCCTTGCCTTGCAAACACGCTTTAGATGAGCCAACTACATTAGTTGTAGTCAACTAAGTTGTACTCAGAGTAGACCCATTTAAATGAATGACCCTAAATTATTTTATTTTATTTATTTATTTCATTAAGCTCATAGACCGCCCCATAGCCGAAGCTCTCTGGGCGGTTCACAAGACAAGAAATAACAAAGTACAAGACATGTATCAATATAAAACATATAAAAAGTTAAAAATTATTAAAAATTAAAACAATGTCAGCGTATACTAAACATAATTAATTAAAAAGCCTGGGTGAAAAGAAAAGTTTTAAGCTGGCGCCGAAAAGATATTAACGATGGCACCAGGCATATTTCCTCTGGGAGATCGTTCCACAGTTCGGGGGCCACCACAGAAAAGGCCCTTTTCCGCGTTGCCATCCTCCGAGCTTCCCTATGAGTAGGAACTCGGAGGAGGGTCTTTGATGATGAACGTAGTGTACGGGCAGGTTCATAACGGGGGAGGCGTTCCAACAGGTATTGTGGTCCTATGCCGTGTAAGGCTTTATAGGTCAAAACCAGCACTTTGAACCAGGCCCGGAAACAAATAGGCAGCCAGTGCAAGCGGGCCAGAGTCGGTGTTATATGGTCGGACCGTCTGGTCCCCGTTAACAATCTGGCCGCTGCATTCTGCACAAGCTGCAGTTTCTGAACCGTCTTCAGAGGCAGCCCCACGTAGAGCGCATTGCAGTAATCTAATTTCGAGGTTACCAGCGCATGAACTACTGAAGCGAGGTTCTCTCTGTCCAGATAGGGGCGCAGCTGGGCCACCAGCCGAAGCTGGTAAAAAGCACCCCGTGCCACAGAGGCTATCTGAGCCTCAAGTGACAGGGATGGATCTAAAAGAACTCCCAAGCTACAAACCTGTTCCTTCAGGGGGAGTGCAACCCCATCCAGAACAGGTCGAACATCCCCCATCCTGTCAGGAGAACCACCCACCAGCAGCATCTCAGTCTTATCTGGATTAAGCCTCAGTTTGTTAGCTCTCATCCAGTCCATTGTCGCAGCTAGACATCGGTTCAGCATGCCGACAGGCTCACCTGAAGAAGATGAAAAGGAGAAATAGAGCTGCGTGTCATCAGCATACTGATGGCAACGCACTCCAAAACTCCTGATGACCGCACCCAACGGCTTCATATAGATATTAAAAAGCATGGGGGACAGAACTGACCCCTGTGGGACTCCATATTGGAGGTCCCAGGGTGCCGAGCAATGCTCCCCAAGCACTACCCTCTGGAGACGACCCACCAAGTAGGAGCGGAACCACTGCCACGCAGTACCGCCCACTCCCAGATCAGTGAGTCGTCCCAGAAGGATACCATGGTCGATGGTATCAAAAGCCGCTGAGAGGTCAAGGAGAATCAGCAGGGTCGCACTCCCCCTGTCTGCCTCCCGACAAAGGTCATCATACAGGGCGACCAAGGCTGTCTCCGTGCCGAACCCAGGTCTAAAACCCGACTGAAATGGATCCAGATAATCGGTGTCATCCAAGAGTGTCTGGAGCTGGTTGGCAACCACTCGTTCTAGGACCTTGCCCAGGAATGGAACATTAGCTACTGGCCTATAGTTGTTAAAGTTTTCCGGGTCCAGGGACGTTTTCTTCAGGAGTGGTCTCACTATCGCCTCTTTCAGGAGGCCAGGGACCACTCCCTCCCGCGGTGAAGCGTTAATCACTGCCCTGGCCCAACCGGCTGTTCCATTCCTGCTAGCTTTTATTAGCCAAGAAGGGCAAGGATCCAATTTAGAAGTAGTCGCACGCACCAGTCCAAGCACCTTGTCAACGTCCTCAGGCTGTACCAACTGAAACTCATCCAAAGAATTAGGACAAGACTGTGCACTGGACACCTCATTCGATTCAACTGCTGCAACATGAGAGTCTAAGTCCTGGCGGATGCAAGAGATTTTGTTCTGGAAGTGCCTAGCAAATTCATCACAGCGTGCTGTCATTCCAGTGGGTCTACTCTGAGTAGGATTAGCATTGAATACCACACTCCAAGGTTTACCCAACTAGACCAAAGAGGCATTATTATTTTTTCCTTAGAAGACAGTAACTATACTACCATCACTTGCCCACTCACACATTTAATGTGTAAGGAAAGCATTGCAACATATAGTCTTTGAACACTCATTTGCTTTCCTTGCCTTGGGGAGAACTAGCTGTTGACTGCCCCATTACTTATCAGGCTTCCTCTTGAACTCAGCTTGTACTGTACAGTATGTATTACTTCTTTTGCTCCAGATCAACATGAAACGTCTGCACAACAGACTCAGTGTCAAAGATTACGTTAGTAAAACGTTAGGTTCCTTGTGCAAGGCTCCTTCAGCATCTGTCTTCCAAGCTGGGATATGAGCTAGAAGCAGAATCTAAGGCACCAGCTCAGAAACAAAAAGTATAAACATGCAGTTGACCATATCTTGGTTTGAATTGCACAATCAAGTTGAAAGTAAACAAAAAGTGTCAAAGAACTGCCTGTACCTTGGGCTAGCTATGGCCCCTCCATATTATCAGTCACTGGGTTTGCTTCCCCATGGATGCTGGCAGACAGAGTTCACAGGATCAAGGGCTGCCAAGGGATTCTTGGTGCCGTCCTAAGCCTTAGGTTTGTCTTGCATAACTATTTCTCTACAAGAATGTGGACATGACTGTCTGGAGAATGGTTAGTGTGAACTGGCTCACATATATGGAGAGGCAGCTGTGATCATGGCTGCTGTATCCTAAAAATAATAATAGCAAACTCAGTTTCTCCAAGTGTCGATCCTTGTGAGGCCAAAACAGCACATCCATGCACAGGAGAGAGTTTGTCAGCATGCTTTATGAAATCCCCAAGTTTAGAGAAGAACAAAGAAAAGTGTAATGGGTCAGATCCTGGGGCCGTCCTCCCAACCCTGGCAATCACAACTGCTTACCCAGATGGGATGGCAGCAGGGCAGAATGATGGCATTGGATTGGCTCTACTTGTATGCCTGTGTGGCCCCCACCTCACTACCACCCTGTCTCACCCCATCCCAGTAAGCAGTGGGGACACTGGCTTTGGGACGGCAACTCTGCCTCAACACACTCTCCACTACAGATTTGTTCTGTACCTAAAGGACACCTATTCGGCTGCCCAAATGTTAAATTTGTGTTCTGAGTTTATTTTTTTATTTTTTTATTTGATTTATATCCCGCCCTTCCTCCAAGCAGGAACCCAATCTGAGTTGTTTCTCAGATTGTCTCTGTCTTCTGAAGTTAGGTGGGTGGTAACCAGAGAAAGAGCCTTCTCATTTATGGATGGCACCCTATTTATGGAATATTCTCCCACCTGAAACCAAGTCTTCACATTGACACCTTTTTATTCTATTTTATTTTTATCTTATTTTTCACAATGTTTGTTAGATCTTTTTAATTGCCATGGCTGCTTTATCTTACATGTTGCATTTAATATATATATTTTAAAATTGTTGTTGGACATCAGATGTTTTTAATTTTGTATTGTAAGTGTTAAATATATGAATATGTTGCAGGGAGTGGAGATGTTGCTATGCAAATCTGAAGAACTCACTCTTTTCACTGAGATGAACATAAGCAAAGTCCAAGTGAAAAAGAAATTATGTTTTGCCTTGGAAAGGCATGGGAACTTTTATCTATGTACTTGCTGTTGTGCCTGTTTAGAACTGCAAAGACCCAGTAAACACTGAATGTATCCAAAAGTATATAATTGCTGTTAGGAGTTGTGGGAATTCACAGCTGAATTATTATATCATTCCAAAGAGCTGATGGGTTTTTCTGCAACAAAGCAGTCTTGATCCACCTACACTGCCTGGCAGAGAGTCTCCAGGGTTTCAGACAGATTTCCCCAGCCTTATCTGAATATGCTGGGGAATACACCTGGAATCTTTTGCATACAAAGCATGTACTCTACCACACAACTACTACCTAACTCCCAAGAAAATATTATCCTAGATCAGCCTTCATCAACTCTTAAATTTTACATTTTTAAGAAGGGAAGGAAAGGGGCAGGAGATTTGGCGCCCAGCATAAAAGACTCAGGGCTTGCTTGGGCTCTCTAGGCCACCCCTTAACTTTCTGAACATTGGTGTCCCACCCAAGAGCTGTAGCTAGCCTTCCTTGTTAAGTGGAGCAGCCACATCTGTAGGTGAGGAATTTGGGGGGGGGCACATAGAGCCAGCCAATTCCCCCCTTCCCCACACAGTGATGGAGAAAATGTGAGGGCCAGACCAGGGGAAAGGAATTGCAGTGACCTTCCCCCTCACTCCTCCTCCTCCATGCAGAGAATATCTCAGTTTTAGATTCCACCCCAAAAACAAACTTGTCCATACTACAAGTTTAGGAAAGGACAGAAAGAAAATAAATACTTTAGGGTGTGTTAACTCCTCCTTGAGGGTCCCTCCTTTTAGTCTTGTTCCTTAGATTTTCCTTCCTCTTGGACAATCAAAGGATTTTTTTTTTACTTTTTTATTTTTTTATTTTTTATTTGTTGCTATATAAAGGCCTAACTAAGCGATTGGAAACTAATTGTAGAAAGCAATTTTTTTTTACTGGTTGCTGGTTGATTTTTTTTTTCTGCCCAGAAACCCTGAAAGGGCCTTACGTTAAGCTGCGTACATTGGAGAAATCAGAAATTAGGTCTGTGTGACAGTGTTGGTGGCCAGCCAGTCAACTGTAGTGCACATAGCAGAGTTTCTATTCCTCTAGGGTTGTTTTCATCCTTTACCATTAAATACTCAAGAAAAAGAAGAAAAAATAGTCACTATGATTGTGACTGTAGTGATACTTTAAAAGAGCAACAGATAACTTAGGGTAAATATTTTTTTCATATCACATACAGTTATCTCTTTATTTCACCCTCCAGCAATAAGCACCCAATCTTGCTCTGCTCATCATAATAACTGCAGAATAAATAAACTCTTACTTCTTACTGCAGGGAAAAAAACATGCTTCTTTATTGCTGGCTGGGTAGAGAACACAACTGAAACTGAAAAGCGAAGCAAAGGAAACCCCAAGGGGTGGAAGTCTGACTCTAGCCCATAATACAAAGTTCTAATATTTAACTGTCCAAGGGTCATGTTATTATCCAGGCTGTTTTCTTCAGGATCACTTAAATAATTATATGATTATTGTGATTCCAAAAAATCTACCCTCTGTCAGGAAAAGTGCTGAGTGAGTATTTTGGGGGGCTTTTTCAGATGAGGCCTTTGTTGTGCACTCATCCTGCGTTATTCACTGAATTTTTCAGAGGGTCCTATTCTTAAATTGCTCCTGTTCTTAAAACAAACTGTCGTTCTTTAAATGGAGACTGACACTGTCTGTCATGTCACAAATTAAAAAGACACCCATTTGGCCCACCCTGCCTACAGGGCTATCTCATCCTTCTGAATCCCAACATCCTTGAACGTTGGCCACACTGACTGAGGCTGATGGGAGCTGTAGTCCAAGACATGTTGTGGCCACCAGATTGGCGAAGTCTGAACAATGTCCTAGCACAGCCCACTAGCTGTGTTTCTTATCTTGCCTTCTCCTTTCCACTTGTGTCACAAGCCAAGTTCAGAGTATCCAAACAATGCTATGTCAGAGCTTTTTTCCCCCCATGAATGCATGGTTTTCTAACTGCTACCACTTAGTGAGGAGGGGAAGGTTGTTTCCAATCCATGGAGCTGCAGATCAGGCAACCATCTGTTTATTTACTTGTTTCTTTTAGAAGCTTGTGAGTTATATCTGTGAGTTATATTTTACAAGGCTGAAAGCAACATGCAGCATATATAAAAGCTACAATTAAAACAATCTCATTAAAAACACAGGAGCATAGCCAAACTAACACCTTACAGCAGCAAAGCTACTTTATATAAATAAATACTGCCCTTCGTCACGTGACCTCAGCCAGCTACAACCTATAGCTTATCAGCCAGCAGCATCGATGTGCCAAGTAGCACAGAAAATGGACAGGAGCAGGAATGCCCATAGGCATGGCCAAGTCATACTCAGAGTAGACCCACTGAAATCAACGGACTATCTTAAGTCCATTCATTTCAGTGGGTCTACTCCAAGAAGGACTTAGCCAGATACAACGTTATGTGCCAGGAGGTAGAATGTCACATGTTCTGTTGCAAGCTATTAATGCATACAATAATATCATTCCTAGATCTGTTTATACCCATTTGCTCCAATCCAGATAGGGATGATCTGTATGCAGAAGGACATTTCTGCTTCTAGAACAGGAACCACAGATAGATTCCAGACACATACAAATATAGATATAGATATTCTCTGTCTGCACTTTCCATTGGTGCACATTCAAATGTGCATCCCCTTCCCCATTGTAGTACAACCAGTCACTCATAAGTGCCATTTACCTGGGCAACTACAATTAGATCATCAACTCAGCTGACATAGCACTAATGTCTCTCAGGACATTAAAAGCGACCAGAATAAACTAGGGAATGCTAATAATGGCATAATCTACAAAGCACTAAGTACCTCCTACAGTCATTTTCCCACGCATTGAAAAGTTTGTGACTCACTTATTGTTTATATTTCCAAGCAAAATTAGGATTTTGTTGAAATTCCCACAACACAAATTCTCAGAAACAGAATAAGCAGTTAGGTTTCACACTGACCACAAAATGAACAGCCATTTTGGACATCAAATATATGACTCATTTCCTATTTATTTGAAAAGTATAAATCTCACAGGTCTCTCCACTATGCCTAGGCCTTTAGAACAGTTGGTATAACACAGCCAGTTTCATTGCACATGAAAAACATTGGCAATGTTCCCCTTGGGGAGGAAGAGTTGGGCAATTATTTTCCTCATTCTATAAAGCATCCAACAGCTAGATCCAACACTATTCTAGAAAAATAAATTATTAAGATGGGTCATACTTATTTTACTTAAGATGGGCCCACCTAACAATAGCTCAATTTTGGTGGGACCTTAAAAGGGTTTCTGTAGGCTACTGGTATGGCAAAGTTTGGCCTTAGGCCCTTGTGGAAAAATTAATGCATGGACTATGATTGGCATAGGGTCAAAGCAAAACAGAGAAGTCTGTGACATTCTGGTGTGACTTTATTAATTATATTAACTACAGGGATAATGACAGAGAAGTGCCAACTCAGTATGCAGAGATCTGGAACTCTTAAAAACACCTTGATAAAATCTTCAGTACTTAGCATAGGGTCACAACACAGATGGCTATGCTTATTTTGTACATTGTTTATTTGTTATTAAAATAATTATTAAAGGGAGAGGGGAAAGATGGGTCATTATTATCTTTCTAAAATGCAGGAAACTTCCTGGTGATCTCAAATATACCAACTGCAAAACACTCTCAGTGAAGCACTGTATGATAGCCATGCTCTTGGAACAATTGCTGAGCAGTCCAGAACAGTGTTCAGAAACGTTTAAGCTCAAAGTCATCAGCTGAATGAAGAAGATGCATGCAGGAGGGCCATCTGCTTGATCAAAATGTCTACTGAAGCTAGTAGACGTTGCTTGTTTGCCTTCCACTAATGCTGTACCAGGCTCAGGTATTTCTCAAGCTAGTATTTCTCAGGAGGCTGAATTCAAGTTCAGGCATGTCTGGGCAGGAGCTTATTTTGCTTTTTCAGGAGTGCTTAGCAATTGGTAGGATTGCCGCAGGCTTGCAGTCCACTAGCCATATATTATGGCCCAAGCAGGCAGCAAAGATAGGGGGTTTATCAAGGCCTTGGTGGGCTGTTGTCCATTTGATGGCACAACTTACAGGTCTAGACTAAACCATTAAAAGTTTCCTGAACACCAGTTTTAAGCATTTGCATCTACAGTACACATCTGGCCATGTCACTAAAGAACTGCTCCTGAAATGGCAACATAATAACAGCGTTTGTGTAAATTCTTTGTTAATGCATCCAACTCTATCTTGAAACAAAGGAGGTTATTACATCTGCTAGTATGACATACAATAACAAACAATGTTGGTAAACAAAAAAAAGTTGGTTTTGAGATCAGTTACAAGGACATTGTACTGAACAGCAGCTGCAAATCTTGATGGAAGCTGCTAGGAAAATGGCTACGTGCCTCTATCTGAACCACTTTTCTTCCTGCTCCAAAATTTGGTTACAGTAGACACTCTGTTTTATTGACATGCATGCTCACCTGAAGCTACAGAAGGTTTTGTTTATTGCCAGCTCTGAGGTAATTTGGGGGGAAAAACCTAGATCAGAGGTAGTTCAATAATAGGTACATTGTGCCACTTACCCCCCCCCCGAAGGTGAATTTCATGAGAAACTCTCCATGCTTAGAACTTTAATAGAGGCTCAGGATAACTTGGGCAAATATTGACATTATATCACTTGATTAACCCCCATATGGTCAGTAGTGGCCGAAAAGCAGCATGTATCTTAGTGGTTAAACACATAGCAGGGTCAATAAGGGCTGACTCGATGGCAGGGTTTCCTCTGAAGAAGGCTTCCTACTAAGGGAGTGCAGCCTGAGCTAAAATAACAGGTCTGAGGAGATGAAGCTGGCTGGTGTCCACTAAGTCGGTTTCAGTTCACCACTTGTTCCAAGAACTCTGCCTGATGGCTGACAATGGGAATGTGAAGAATGTGCTCTGCATACGCAGAACATTAATAATGAGGCAGGGGGAGGGGGATAAAAGCTAAGAGCTACTACTTTTGCCTCAGAAATAGCATATTGCACATTTCCCCCTCCCTTTATTACTTTTATTAGAAGAGAGTAATTGAATTTATGAATCCCTCTCTTCAGGTAAATACACCAAGCTGAGGCTTTTATCTCCAAGTTTTGTTTTGTTTTAAACAAACACTACCCAAGATCTTGGCTTATTTCTGTTAGAGTACATAAAATGCTCTGATACGTACATACAAAAGACTGTCTTTTCCCTCAGCTTCGCAATCTAGTTTACAGTTGTATATCCCAGACTAGTCTGTCAAATTAGTCAGTCAGCCAAGTCAGTCAGTCAGTCAACAAGATAGGTGCTTACACATCACCAAAAAAGAGGGGACAACTTCAAGTCCCCTATTCTCCCTTCCTATGGTTCTTTCTCTTTAAACCGGACTTGGACTGGACAGTCCTTCAAATACAGGACTGTTTTCAGTTAAGTAGGGTGTATGGGGCACTTCCAGACTGTTGCTATTTTCAGGTAGAATTCAATCATATAATGGTAAATTCAGGTTGCACAATTAAAGTTTATTTGGTACTCTTGTGCAACAAACCTGCTTCCCCAAAAGTGATTGAACTTTTTGCGGTAAGAGTGTGGGATAACCCTTGCTCTGATGCAATGTCATCTAACCTCACTGCAAACCAATCTGAATGAATGCTCATTAAATAGCCTGCCTGCAAACAAATCAGGAATAATGCTCAATAAACATGTCATCTGGAAGCACCCCTGACCACCCTTTCAATCAATCAGTTAATGTATTTTATATGGAAGAGTGGCTTTATAAATCCACCAAAGAAATAAAGAAATAAAACTTGAAGGCAATGCACAACAATAGAACAGGAAAAAGACAAATACAATAACATTTCTAAAAGCAGCAATTTATAACACATCAATAAATTCAGTTGGAGTCATAAGCCTGGTACCAGGTGAGCTTCACTGGGGAAGACATTCTGAGTGCAGAGTACTACAGCCACAACTGAGAAAACCCTCTCCCTAGTCACCATTCACCTGGCTTCAGATAATGAGAGAACTCAGAGAAGGGCCTCCAAGTGAGAGCATAAGATTCAAATGGGCATGTAGTAAAAGGCATCCTGCAGGTTTATAGCACAATTAAAGCCTTTTCTGTGGTGGCTCTGACACTACAGAACTGTCTTCTCTGGGATATGTATGTGGCCTCCAGGCTGCAGATTTTCAAACAGTTTTTGGAAACCCATCATTTTCAAACTGCCTCTTCCTAAAGGCTTCTTCTACATAGTTATGTTACAAAATTTGTGTTAGAATTGTTTGATATGTTTTTTAATAATGTTTTAACCCTTTTTTAAAGTTGTTTTTTTAAAAAATGTTTTTAACGCCGTTTTGTTTTAATGTATTTTAAGATCTGTTTTTATGATGTTTTAAAGTGTTTTTAGCGCTTTGTTTGCCGCTCTGGGCTCCTGCTCGGAGGAAGGGCGGGATACAAATTAAATAATAAATAAATAAATAAATAAAAATTTGGCTCTTAGTTTATTCGTCTTTGTAACTGCTTTAACTAGCCTTTTAAATAACTGTTAATGCTGCTGCTTTTGATTATTTTAGATCATTGTATTTATTGTGCTTTTATGATGTTGGGTTGTATCGAAATAAGTCATCCTGTTAGGGCAAGGACTTCCTCCTGTGCAACTGGTCTTCCTCTCCCTCTCCTCTCCCTGCGCCCCCCCACTCCCACAAACTCTGATCCAGAGAGTTGCAGAGAGAAAAGAGGCAGAGGACGTCCCATTGTGCAGGCAGACGTCCTTGTGTTGCCAGGACACCTTTGGGGGATACAATCCACGGAGAATTACTTTGGGTGGGTTATACACAAAAAGGCAACTTAACTGTATGGACATAATTTTATAAGTGAATATGAAATAAATCTGCACAGGCTTGCCAATGCAACAGGACTCCAGTTCTGTTCTACATCAGCCCGGAGGAGGAGTGTGGTAGACAGAATTGAGGTGGGGGAGAGGAAATGAGGCAAAGTAACATTGGCAAGCCTTGGCAGAGGCCAGGCATAAAACCAGAAGTCATATCTGAACATATAAGAATGGGTTGAAAAAATATTGGGAGCTACTGTAATAACATATCTAGGGCCGAATTAATGCTGAGGCTCTAAACTATGTCAAGTTTAAGAGGTCCCATAGCATTGCCCAGAAAAAAGAAAATAAAAAGTGTGTGTTATTCTGTTGTTGTTTTAACTAATGTAAAACTTAAACCTTAGCATTTTTCATTTCTTTATTTCAAGGCCCCTCATAATCTGAGGCCCTAAACCAGCCTTTCCCAACCATTGTGCCTCCAGATGTTGTTGGACCACAACTCTCATCTTTCCTGACCATTGGCAATGCTGGTTGAGGCTGATGGGAGTTGTGGTCCAACAACATCTGGAGGCACACTGGTTGAAAAAGGCTGCCCTAAACTGTAGCTTACTTAGGTTGTGTGTAAATCTGGCATTGAACACATCCCACTTCTATGGGTAGCATGTATGACCTGGCTCTTTAGGTAGGCCTGGATTGTAACCACAGCTTCTATGGGTGGGGGTGGTTTTCTTCACAATCCAGTCAGAACTGGTTAGGATGGGTTAGTTCAGTCCCGAGCTCAGCACTATAGAAGTTTAAGCCATGACCATCCAGTCCCAATGTGTGTGCCTGGTGAATATATGGTGTCCTCTATACATAACTTAGAAATTTGCTTCTGTGTCTCAGCACTATGATCTGGGCCCCATAACCACCTTTCTCTCCATTTCTCTTCAATTCAAGTGCACCTCTGAGAAGGTACATGTGCCAAAATTTTAAAAAGTTCTCAGTAGACATGATGGAGGAAGCCTGATTCAAAACTGCCTGCAAGAGAGTGTCTACTAGAAGATCCCTTCATGGGTCCAAATACACCTGTAGGTAGGGTGCTTGCTGATGCATCACCCAAAAAGAGGGAATGAATCACCAAGAAAAAGGGTGCCAATTTGCCTAAATTGTGCAAGTGCTAATACATATGTAGAGATGAAAATTTGGGGGGGAAATTACCGTTAGTGAAATAGAAAAACAATACATCTCACCACAGTGGGAAAGACTGTACCTGCTTAGCCTGCTGTCCAGACGCCCATTGTTATGGGCTGCTACCAGGCCCCTGATCTCTTTTCTTATCGGTCTTTGTCTTTAAACTGGACTTGGACGAGACAGCTTTACAAATAGAGGAGTGTAGGGCACATGACCACCTCTCCACCTGTAAGATATCATAAAAGAAAACAGTAAAGCCTGCACTCTTTACGGAGTTAGTCATAGGCTTCACTTTATTTATTTTATTATTTTATTTATAGAAGTTATTAGTCGCCTATCTGGCTGGCTGTCGAGCCACTCTGGGCAATGTACAACATAGGCATATAATACCTAGACATTGAAAATCTAAAAACAATGAAGATAAAATCTAGCCCACCCCAAAAGCCTGCCTGAAGAGCCAGGTCTTCAAGGCCCGGCGGAAACGCATCATAGAAGGGGCATGGCGGAGATCATTTGGGAGGGAGTTCCGCAGGGTGGGGGCCACAATTGAAAAAGCCCTTTGGCATTAAATGACAATATGAACTACAAGGGGAAAAACTGAATAGTTAAAAGTAAAACAAGCATGATGGCCTATGGAGGAGAAAACTGCTCAGTATATTTGTTCTGCCTTACAAATACCCTCAGATTACAGAGGCCAATTAGTTTGTTGTAAATAACATATGTTGCAAATTTAGCTCTTTATCTTGTTCATGAATTGATCTCGCTTTCTACAAAGGTCTTTGCATTTCAAGCACTGTTTTCCTCAATAGCCTCACATGTGAACAAAACATGAGCTTAGAGATGGGTTGTGCTTCATTTACTCCAGCTGCTTGTTATTTTTTGTTATGGTTGTTGACATAAGCCATCGAAGCCAGGAGAATTTTCTTCGTTCTACTATTCGATATCATGTTTTGAAGAGGAGGGTCTAAAATGAATGTCAAAAATAATGATTATACGTCAGGTGTGAAGCACCAGATGGCTATAAAAATACAAGGGCCCATTTTCAGGGAAACTTAAATATCCAAATCGTGGAGCCCTGACTGTCTCTCGATTGCACCCTTGCTTTCACTGTAGGAGCTTAGCAGCATAATACATACTTCCTTGGGAGTAAATCTCAATAACAACTCAGTGGAACTTTTCCCCCCAAGTAAACATGAATCAGATCCAGTTGTTGTTTCCTTTTGCCAGCCTGCACAACTTGTGACCTATCAAGCCAAATGAAGCACACCAGCAACGTATGATTATCTGCTGCAGCAGCAGAAGCCCGGGGAGCAGCAACTGCGTCAGCCCGAGGAGATGGAAGAGTTAGGAAATATAGCATACGTCTGTGTCCGCAGCCTCCTTCTGCTGCTCCTCAGGCCCGGCATCGGCACTTCCTCTGACGCATCTTCGGGGCCACGACCTGGAGTTTGTGACATGTCAGGCATCAGTGACAATGGGCAGTGACTCCTCGCAGGACTTGGTGGACTTCAACATGGGCCACTCCAGCTTCATCTCGCACTGCCACCTGGAGCTCGCCTCCACACCCCACACTTCTACCTACACTGCCTCGGCAAGAACAGCCTCCTTGCCGACTGCACCTTCCAGCGCAGGGGCGGCCTGGCCTCCAGCTGCCCCCACATCCTTCTGTTCTCCATTTTTGAGATCTCCTGGGAAGCTTGTGAGACTCTGGGGGCAATTTGTGTGTGTCAGAGCCTGGGTGAGAGCCAGGGTGGAGTCCTTGGTGAGAGCCAGCAGGTTGAGAGATGCTGAGTGGAGAAGTGCAATGCAATTCTTTTCATATTTATTTGTTTTTGTATTGTGTATGCATTTGTATTGTGGCTTTATTGTATATTTTTATAATATTTGCTGTTGTTTTACCTTCTGTACACTGCTTAGAGATTTTTATATATATTAAGCGGTACAGAAATGCCTTAAATTAAATTAAGTTGATTCAAGCATGCGCATAGGTGATGGATTCTCCTTTAGAGATTTTTAAGCAGAGGCTGAATGACCAGGTATCAAGGATGCTTTATTAGTGGGTTTCCTGCATCAGCAGTGGGTGAACTAGATGACTTTTGAGGCTCCTTCCAATTTTATGATTCAGTCCTTCCCCGATTGTACGTCCCCAGGAGGTATTCGGATGCAGGAGCTTAGTGCAGAATTATTTCGCTTCCAGGTGAAAGTTGTACATAAAGGGAAGCTTGCAAATAATACACTCCAAATGGAGCAGGTAAGTGCCACTGAAGTCAGTGGTACTACTCTTTAAATTGCATAGTAGCATCTTTATGGTGAAAGACTCAACAAACATGGAATATTGGCAAATATTTCCAAAGAATCTTTGCTAAACAGATCCAACAGTGTTGGATTTGGAGATAAAGAGAAGCTGTATGAAAGAGCAACTTCTCATATGGCAAGTCTTCATGAGTGTAAAGTTGGCTAAGAGGTTGTGCTGTAAGCAATCAGGATCCCCATAATACAATACACAAGGCCTGCAAAAAATAATAGTGATGGGATAAATTCATCATTTATGAATTTGTAAAACAGTACCAATCCAATGTAGGTCCTGGGGCATGCTACTGCTTGAATTTGGCTTGGTTTGACACTGGCATGACAGGGAGAATTGAACCCTGAGAATAAGTAGAGGAACTTTATGGGCTCCTTTGGGAGGAAGGGCAGGATATAAATGTTATGTATTTTCTTACATTTACATGGAACCCAAGGTAGCATACATGTAGTTCCCAGGTGGTCACCCATCCAGGCTCTAACTAGCCACAGCCCTCTTTAGATTCAGCAAGCTGGTCACCTCATGTGCTTTCCTGCTGGGACCATACCCTTTACAAAGCCCACTAGGGAGACAAGCATGCATTTCAAATGCAATCAATAGGTAAGACTTCCCGTATAATCAAGAGGCACTTGGAATTATAATCTAAACTACAATTACACGTTTCACTGACGAACTATTCATGAATCCCATTCCCTGCCCTCATTTGGCTACTTTATACTATATTCATTGTGCAAGCCTCCTATGTCAATGAAACAGAGGCTCCTGTCTGTTTCTTTGCCAATACCTTGCCTTTAGTTTTGTCTCTTTGCCAACACCTAACCCTATGCTGCGGTCATCTTGTTCTACAAGCTAGCAAGGGTAGCTAACAAAACCATGGGGGAGATATTGTCTCTTAGTTCTGGCAGGAACATCACTACAATCTAACAGCACATTTACACTCCAAATTAAAACCTGTTTTACATTTGTTTGTCATGGTGTGCCTCTCAAGAAACCTGAGAAACTCTAGGTTTGTGACGATGCTAAGAAATTGTCTGTTCAACGTCCCTAGTCCCCATATAGAACTCTATACATCTTGAAGTTTCTGGGGAGAAACCATACAAGTTAAAGAGATTGAAATTTGTAGTCCCTTATGTTGGACAACATCAGTGTGAAGTTATGAGTTCTTGTGTAATCCTGTTAAGAAAGGATGAGAAGATGGACTGGCAAATTCCAAGTGTGAATGATTCCCATCAACTAATATGAGATTCTTGAGTACACCACATTCCAACAGAAACCATTTGTCTGTATGGACACTTCCACTCTGTATGGAAGGTGAAGCAATCCTTACATGTTGACTGCAACCACACAGAGAATCAATTGTCTGCAGCATCTGCCAACAAAGAGAGGCAAATGTGAGAAGCATTTTGGCGACATGCTAGATAGCTGGTTCTCTGCAAAGGCACAATCATGGCATGTTGCATTTCTAAAGAGGGGGCACCACTGCACATACTGTCACCTGAATCTGCTCTTGGTAACAATAGTTGCAAGAGTATGGGGAAAGAAACAAGGCTGGATAGTAAAAAAGTATGCCAAATGAATGTCAAGCTCCAGGGAGTCCAGTTGAGCTATTTATCATCAGAGAGGCCAGGCAAAGCAACTTACAGTTCTCTGCTCCATTTCAATGATTTTCACATACATAACTAGTCCAAGCACAGAACGGAATGCCCTGGGCAGTGGAGTGCTGCAGGTACTTTGCTAAACAGGAGGACAAGCACATGCTGTGTAATGGGAAGGACAATCACTTTTTCCATGAGGTGGAACAATTCTGAGGTGGCCCAGTGCTCCTATGCGTCAACATACATAATATATTGGGTACAGTTTGGTGGGTGCAACTTTAGTGGTCAAAGGGGCATTCTTCCAACTTTAACAGTGGGGTCAAGATAAGATTAGCTTCATGCACACATTCTTTTTGGAAGCCTGCTCTCATTACATTTAATTGGACAAAAAGCTCTCTGCTATTTTCTCTTACCTTTAAAACGAGAGGCAGCCAAAATGATGCCCTCCAGATGTTCTAGGACTACAACTCCGATCATCCCTGACCATTGGTGGCGGTTGTTGGGGTTGTTGGGAGCTGTAGTTCAAGAACTTCTGGGGAGCAACAGGCTGGTGATCCCTGTTTTAAAATGACTACTAACTGGGAATGACAATAATGGACAGTTGCCCAAATTAAGAAGAGTTGAAGCTTGGATGCCATATTCTGTATCGTCACATGCATGCACACATGCAAATATTTCTTGATGCATGTCAAAATTAACACCCTGATTGCGTGTCCTTTGTGTTGCAGCACCCTATCAGCCCCTCTGTAGCCACAATGCAGGAGGCAACTCATACGCAGTAAGGAAAGGGTGCAGGGTAAATGGGAGGCATCAGGCTTTTCTCAACCACTGTTCTACCAACAAAAAGAGCTTTCGTTCTTCCCCTGACCTATAGCCAATTTTTTAAAGGCATCCATTATTAAACTATAAAAATAAGTATTTTATCTGTGGTACAGACTTGAGTATCCAGTATATGTCATGTATAGGATCTGTTTGTTAATGTTTATTGCGTTTGTTATTGCAGTATTTGACGTGTAAGCCATCTTGAAATTGTTTCAATGTGGCAGGATATAAATATATTAAATAAATAAAATTAGGTTGTGTTAGCAGACTTTGGATAGTTTTAATCACAGAACGTGCAGAACCTGCAAGAGCTGAAAATACTAAAAGCGCAAGCACCAGCAAACTTGTAGGATTCCACGTTAGAACAACCCCTTTTCAAGGAAGAACTATTTAATATTGCCTCCTCCAGCACACACCCAATTGTTGAGCCCTTGCAGCACTACAGGCCCTCATTCAGTAATGAGGAGAGGATAAACCAGTAAGACAGAAGGTATGTACCAATGGCCTGGACCAAACCCAGGAAAGTAATCCCTACCGAAACAGCACCAGGCCCACAATTTTAATCCGGATGGCTCAGATCACTGTAGAGCCAGGTGGATATGCCTCAGATGGAACTGTGCATAGAAGATACACCCTCCTTGTCATTTCCAGGCAGCTAAGTGATCATTTGTTTTCATTACACTGTATTCTTCAAATATTTCTCTCAACAAATTCAGCACAGAAATCATCCTCTGGAGTTTTGCTGAGCTTAATGTGAGCTTGATCAGCACAAATATGTGCAGCAGATTAAGTGGTAGGATCCTGTGGTGGTACAGTGCACTTCAGAGTGCAAGTGGGGGGGACGCTCACATTTTTCAATGCTGCCCTATAATTTTTTTAAAAAATAATCTTGCAATTAAAAAAAAACCCTCAGGGACAAAGGTTCCCATCCAATCCATTCTGTTTTCTAATGGTGCAGAGTACTTTGTTTCTTACATAGGGGAAACATTAAAAATGTATGACACATATCTAAAGTCTGAAGTGGTACAGACCATTTTACCATATTAGGACTATACCACCTCATTCTGCTGCATTTGTTAACCAAACCATATCTAATCTGTGCTCTGCAAACCACCTAAAGTGGCCTTCTTGCATGAAATGTTATTTAGCACTAGATCCTGTTAGTAGCTACACTGAAGCATCAGCTCATAGGGTATGGTGTATGGATCCAAGCATCTGCATGAAGGAAGAAACTCCTCTGGTGCTCACCTCTGACCCTGCCATTGCTAAGAACATAAGAGAAGTCCCTGGATGCAGCCAAAGGTCTGTATGATTCACTATCCTGTTTCCACAATGGCCATCCAGATGCTTCTGGAAAGCCCACAAATAGGCAACTTGGGAAATAACTGTCTTCCGCTGCACCCCCAAACAACCAGTATCCATTGACTTCTGAACCTGGAGCTGTCATCATAGCTAATAGCTGTTGACAGATCTGTCATCCTCCATGAATGTGTCTAATCCCTTTTTAAAGTCACCCAAGGTAATGGACATTACCACATAATGTGGCAGCGAATGTCATAAATTAGTTATACATTACATGATGAAGCACTTCTGTCTGTTCTGAATCTACTGCCAATCTGACCTCGAGTTCTGGTACCAGACTCTGAGAAAATAGGCGAAAAAGTCGCTTTATCCACTTCTTCCAAGCTAGACATAATTTTATAAACTCACTTTTGCTATCTTGCCCCCAAACTAAAGATCCCCAAATGTCGTAGCCTTTCTTTCCAGGGAAATTTTGATCATCCTGGTTGCCCTTTTCTAGCTCTATAATATCCTTTTTTGATGATATGTGATGCTGTGATCTTCCTCATCTTACCCTCTGTAGTATTCATGCGGTGCAGACAGTGGCGTACCAAGGGCAGAGTGGTAGGAGTGGTCCACCCTGGGTACAGGCAATAAGGGGGTGCATTCCCCAGCTACAAGTACCGGCCCCGGTGCAAGGGCAGCAGCAGCTGGGCAGCCAGCACCGCCACTGGCAAGGAGAAGGGCACAGTCTGCTTGGCCACGGCAGTGGCAGCAGCACTGGCCGCAGTGCCCACGACGGCACAGCCCTGGCCGGGCTACAGCGTGCCCTCAGCAGTTCTATGACCTCACACAGCAGGGTGACTATGGGACCAGCACCGCGGCCCCTTTCAGGTAGACAGGCTGGGGGGGAGCGAGTGAGCCACCCCAACGGGGCGCACGGCCAGCTAGGAGGCGAGCCCTGGGCCAGTCCGAGCTTGGGAGGTGCCGGGGGGACTCAAAAGCTTTGTGGGTTTCTTCCACCAGCCCCCGGGGGGAAAGTATCCAGCTAACTCCTACTCAGAGTAGACCCAGTGGAAACAGATGGACTGATGTTCACCATGCTCATTACATACAGTGGGCTTGCTCTTAGTAGGACTGACCTTTACTCCCGCCCATTGAAAGAAACAGATCGGACTGAGGCCCCATAATTTGAATGGGTCTCCTTTCGAGGAGGAAGACCTCCACTGGGCACAGTCC